>NC_139231.1:34273528-34534305 GCF_977018435.1 Lepisma saccharinum
GCATTGCATAAAATCATAATTCCAAGCGATGGCATGGAGTAATTATTTTTCCACGATTCCATATCAAACAAAAAAATTATACTGCAATTGGAGCTTCAGCAGTTCGGGACTGTGCATTATATTGTCTATAAATGTAGGAAAAATAATATTGTACGGGTTGCAAACAAAACTCCCAAAGCTTATGTATTTCAGGTTTCTTAATTTGAAACAGAATCCAAACTGTCTGGAAGTTCATAAAAGTGAAGCTATTCTACAAGCGGGTCTATCTCAGCTTCTGCATGATATATTTGAGAAAGAGGTGAAGTGTTTATAATATTTGTTGGTATTGAGGTTTGTTCTGAATCTTATCAATTATGAACAGCTCTGCTGCATGTTGTGATGATGAATATCTAGTCCCTAAACCTAACAGAGCTGTGCAGTGATGTTGTTATTGGGAACAGGATTCAAATCCTACACAGATTTATGGATAGGAGTGATTGCCATGAAATTATATCTAGATCCCTATGCAATAATGCTGTTATTGGGAACAGGATTCAAATCCTACACAGATACAGATTCTTGCTGAGCTTAATAGGTGATTGTCATGGAAGACATTTCTGCTGTTATTAGGTACAAAATTCAATTACACAGATATAATATCTAGATGCATACAGAACTATAAATCTATACTCAATATCCCTATACCTGACAGCTGTGCGGTGATGCTGTTATTGGGAACAAGATTCAAATCCCACACAGAAACAGATTTTTGCTGGGCTTAGAACTATTATGGATAGGTGATTGCCATGAAATAATATCCCTATACCTGACAGAGCTGTGCAGTGATGCTGTTATTGGGAACAATTTTAACAGAGCTGTGGTTTCCATAAATCTATACTCAATATCCCTATACCTGACAGAGCTGTGCAGTGATGCTGTTATTGGAACAGGATTCAAATATACAGATTCTTGTTAAACTTAGAACTATGCCATGAACAAAACTGTGCGGTGATATAATTATTGGGAACAAGCTTCAAATCCCCGCACAAATACAGATTCTTGCTGAGCTTAGAGTGAAGACACCAGTGATATAATTATTGGGAACAGGATTCAAATCATGGATAGGTGATTACCATGAAGATACTCAATATTTTTGTTATTACGTACAAGATTCAATTATACAGTTACAAAAATATTTATTAACAGAGCTGTGCGGTAATGTTGTTAATGGGAACAGGATTCAAATCCTACACAGATACAGAGCCTTGGAATTATTATGGATAGGTGGTTGCCATGAAGATAGATACTCAATATCTCTTTACATGACAGAGCTGAGCAATAATGTTATTATTGGGAATTGGAACTTAGGTACAAGATTCAATTACACAGATACAGACACGGAAATAATTTTTAACAGAGCTGTAGTTTCCATAAATTTATACTCAATATCCTATACCGTGCAGTGATGCTGTTATTGGGAACAAGCTTCAAATCTCACACAGATATAGAGCTTTGGAATTATTATAGATAGGTGATTGCCATGAGGATAGATATTAGACACAGACACAGAATCAATAAATTTATAATATCCCTATACCTGACAAAACTATGCAGTGATGCTATTATTGGGAACAAGCTTCAAATCATGGATAGGTGATTGTCATGAGGATAGATATTAGACACAGACACAGAAATAATATTTTCCATAAACCTATACTCAATATTCTTATACCTGACAGAGCTGTGCGGTTGTTATTGGGAACAGGATTCAAATCATGGATAGGTGATTGTCATGAGGATAGATATTAGATACAGACACAGAAATAATATTTTCCATAAATCTACTCAATACTGACAGAACTGTGTGGTTAATATTATTAGGAACAAGCTTTAAATCTTACACAGATATAGAGCGGAATTATTATGGATAGGTGATTGCCATGAGGATAGATACTCAATATCTCTGCTGTTATTGGACACAAACACAGAGAATGAAATAATATTTAATAACATAAATCTATACTCAATATCCCTATACCTAACAGAGCTGTGTAGTGATGCTGTTATTGGGAACAGGATTCAAATCATGGATAGGTGATTGCCATGAGGATAGATATTAGATATAGATATAGAAATAATATTTATCCATAAATCTATACTCAATATCCCTATATTTAATAGAGCTGTGTAGTGATGATTCAAATCATGGATAAGTGATTGTCCTATACCTAACAAAGCTGTGCGGTGATATAATTATTGGGAACAGGATTCAAATCTTACACAGATACAGAGCGGAATTATTATGGATAGGTGATTGTCATGAAGATAGATATTAGACACAAACAGATACAGAGCCTTGCTGAGCTTGGAATTATTATAGAGAGGTAATTGTCATAAAGAACACAGAGAATGAAATAATATCTAGTAAATAAATTTTTGTAAATCTATACTCAATATTTTTTTGACAGAGCTGTGCGGTCATAATGTTATTGGGAACAGGATTCAAATCATGGATAAGTGATTGCCATGAAGAGGTAAATAATATTTATCCATAAATCTATACTCAATATCCCTATACCTGACAGAGCTGTGCGGTGAAGCTGTTATTGAGAGGATTCAAATCCTACACAGATACAAATCCTTGCTGAGCTTAGAATTATTATAGATAGGTGTGTTATTGAGAACAGCATTCAAATCCTACACAGATACAAATCCTTGCTGAGCTTAGAATTATTATAGATAGGTGATTGCCATGAAGATAGATATTAGACACAAATTTTATAAATCTATACTCAATATCCCTATACCTGACAGAGCTGTGCGGTGATGCTGTTATTGGGAAGAAGTTTTAATACTGAGCTTAGAATTATTATAGATAGGTGATTGCCATGAAGATAGATATTAGACACAAATTTTATAAATCTATACTCATACCTTACAGAGCTGTGCGGTGATGCTGATATTGGGAACAAGCTTTAATACTGAGCTTGGAATTATTATAGATAGGCATGAAGATAGATATTAGATACAGATACAGAAAATAAAATAATATTTATTATTAATTCTATACTTAATATCCCTATCTCTAACAATTACAAATCCCACACAGATACAGAGCCTTGCTGAGCTTGGAATTATTATGGATAGGTGATTACTATGGAAATAACATCTAATAGAGCCTTGCTGATATTTCTACAGCATGGAACTGTTATGAATCCCTAACAGAGCTACAAAACTGGAACGTATGTTGAAACGTTTATAAAGAAACAATAGTGGAAAATATCAGAATCAGATTATTAGGGTATGTATTATTCACATCTTATCCATAACATATCAGCAAAAATAAATAATATTTTCCAAACAACCTACACAACACAGCTCTGTTAGAGATAGGGATTATGACAATAACAATATCAACAAGGCTCTATATCTATGTGTGAGATTTGTACCTACACAACACAGCTCTGTTAGGGATTCATAACAGTTCCATGCTGTAGAAATATCAGCAAGGCTCTATTAGATGTTATTTCCATAGTAATCACCTGTCCATAATAATTCCAAGCTCAGCAAGGCTCTGTATCTGTGTGGGATTTGTAATTGTTAGAGATAGGGATATTAAGTATAGAATTAATAATAAATATTATTTTATTTTCTGTATCTGTATCTAATATCTATCTTCATGCCTATCTATAATAATTCCAAGCTCAGTATTAAAGCTTGTTCCCAATATCAGCATCACCGCACAGCTCTGTAAGGTATGAGTATAGATTTATAAAATTTGTGTCTAATATCTATCTTCATGGCAATCACCTATCTATAATAATTCTAAGCTCAGTATTAAAACTTCTTCCCAATAACAGCATCACCGCACAGCTCTGTCAGGTATAGGGATATTGAGTATAGATTTATAAAATTTGTGTCTAATATCTATCTTCATGGCAATCACCTATCTATAATAATTCTAAGCTCAGCAAGGATTTGTATCTGTGTAGGATTTGAATGCTGTTCTCAATAACACACCTATCTATAATAATTCTAAGCTCAGCAAGGATTTGTATCTGTGTAGGATTTGAATCCTCTCAATAACAGCTTCACCGCACAGCTCTGTCAGGTATAGGGATATTGAGTATAGATTTATGGATAAATATTATTTACCTCTTCATGGCAATCACTTATCCATGATTTGAATCCTGTTCCCATCAAAAAAATATTGAGTATAGATTTACAAAAATTTATTTACTAGATATTATTTCATTCTCTGTGTTCTTTATGACAATTACCTCTCTATAATAATTCCAAGCTCAGCAAGGCTCTGTATCTGTTTGTGTCTAATATCTATCTTCATGACAATCACCTATCCATAATAATTCCGCTCTGTATCTGTGTAAGATTTGAATCCTGTTCCCAATAATTATATCACCGCACAGCTTTGTTAGGTATAGGACAATCACTTATCCATGATTTGAATCATCACTACACAGCTCTATTAAATATAGGGATATTGAGTATAGATTTATGGATAAATATTATTTCTATATCTATATCTAATATCTATCCTCATGGCAATCACCTATCCATGATTTGAATCCTGTTCCCAATAACAGCATCACTACACAGCTCTGTTAGGTATAGGGATATTGAGTATAGATTTATGTTATTAAATATTATTTCATTCTCTGTGTTTGTGTCCAATAACAGCAGAGATATTGAGTATCTATCCTCATGGCAATCACCTATCCATAATAATTCCGCTCTATATCTGTGTAAGATTTAAAGCTTGTTCCTAATAATATTAACCACACAGTTCTGTCAGTATTGAGTAGATTTATGGAAAATATTATTTCTGTGTCTGTATCTAATATCTATCCTCATGACAATCACCTATCCATGATTTGAATCCTGTTCCCAATAACAACCGCACAGCTCTGTCAGGTATAAGAATATTGAGTATAGGTTTATGGAAAATATTATTTCTGTGTCTGTGTCTAATATCTATCCTCATGACAATCACCTATCCATGATTTGAAGCTTGTTCCCAATAATAGCATCACTGCATAGTTTTGTCAGGTATAGGGATATTATAAATTTATTGATTCTGTGTCTGTGTCTAATATCTATCCTCATGGCAATCACCTATCTATAATAATTCCAAAGCTCTATATCTGTGTGAGATTTGAAGCTTGTTCCCAATAACAGCATCACTGCACGGTATAGGATATTGAGTATAAATTTATGGAAACTACAGCTCTGTTAAAAATTATTTCCGTGTCTGTATCTGTGTAATTGAATCTTGTACCTAAGTTCCAATTCCCAATAATAACATTATTGCTCAGCTCTGTCATGTAAAGAGATATTGAGTATCTATCTTCATGGCAACCACCTATCCATAATAATTCCAAGGCTCTGTATCTGTGTAGGATTTGAATCCTGTTCCCATTAACAACATTACCGCACAGCTCTGTTAATAAATATTTTTGTAACTGTATAATTGAATCTTGTACGTAATAACAAAAATATTGAGTATCTTCATGGTAATCACCTATCCATGATTTGAATCCTGTTCCCAATAATTATATCACTGGTGTCTTCACTCTAAGCTCAGCAAGAATCTGTATTTGTGCGGGGATTTGAAGCTTGTTCCCAATAATTATATCACCGCACAGTTTTGTTCATGGCATAGTTCTAAGTTTAACAAGAATCTGTATATTTGAATCCTGTTCCAATAACAGCATCACTGCACAGCTCTGTCAGGTATAGGGATATTGAGTATAGATTTATGGAAACCACAGCTCTGTTAAAATTGTTCCCAATAACAGCATCACTGCACAGCTCTGTCAGGTATAGGGATATTATTTCATGGCAATCACCTATCCATAATAGTTCTAAGCCCAGCAAAAATCTGTTTCTGTGTGGGATTTGAATCTTGTTCCCAATAACAGCATCACCGCACAGCTGTCAGGTATAGGGATATTGAGTATAGATTTATAGTTCTGTATGCATCTAGATATTATATCTGTGTAATTGAATTTTGTACCTAATAACAGCAGAAATGTCTTCCATGACAATCACCTATTAAGCTCAGCAAGAATCTGTATCTGTGTAGGATTTGAATCCTGTTCCCAATAACAGCATTATTGCATAGGGATCTAGATATAATTTCATGGCAATCACTCCTATCCATAAATCTGTGTAGGATTTGAATCCTGTTCCCAATAACAACATCACTGCACAGCTCTGTTAGGTTTAGGGACTAGATATTCATCATCACAACATGCTGCAGAGCTGTTCATAATTGATAAGATTCAGAACAAACCTCAATACCAACAAATATTATAAACACTTCACCTCTTGCTCAAATATATCATGCAGAAGCTGAGATAGACCCGCTTGTAGAATAGCTTCACTTTTATGAACTTCCAGACAGTTTGGATTCTGTTTCAAATTTAAGAAACCTGAAATACATAAGCTTTGGGAGTTTTGTTTGCAACCCGTACAATATTATTTTTCCTACATTTATAGACAATATAATGCACAGTCCCGAACTGCTGAAGCTCCAATTGCAGTATAATTTTTTTGTTTGATATGGAATCGTGGAAAAATAATTACTCCATGCCATCGCTTGGAATTATGATTTTATGCAATGCGTGCCTTGTAATGGTACTTGTGATATTAATTGTATTAGAATAGGTGTGACAGAATCCAAGAACTTAACATGTTCCACAGCAATGCTGTACTACAGAATCAATGCTGATCTTAAAAACAACATATTCCCACTCAAGAAACTTGAAATTGTTAGCAAAAAAAATATTTTGTGTAAAAACTCTAATTATTTAAGTCCATCTTGTATTGAATACGCCAGAATTGATATTGTTTTTAAGCAGGTACATAATCAACTCATTAAAACATAAACCAGAATTTACATCCAATTTTCCTGCCTCATCAAGTATGGAAATTGTTGTGTCCCATGTTATGTCATCAACAGGCCACCTGCTGTTTGTATAAATTCTATGATCATGGAAAAATTTGTAAAACCTAAATTTTTCTAAACTTGAAGTACTTTTTGTAAAAAAAGCAACATATTTTCCCCAAGAACAATGCAACAGGTATGCATCAATTCTATGCCAGTATGTATTGGATTCAAAATCATCATACTCAGAACCCAATTCTATGCTCACATACCCAAACCCAACATCACTGTCAAGTACCCATCTTGCCTCTGTTTCATTTTGCACTTTAAAAAAATCATACTCTGATAGATTTTCAAATTTTTCCCTAAAAGAATCCAACAGGTGGTCTGATTTTATATATCTTGCAATATTTCTTCTTTCAAAATATGTTTGCATGTTCAGGTATCTATATTTCCTGGAAGATATTATTCTGATTGTTTTTTAACATTTGGTAAATATTTACTGCTGTTGAAATAGCCCAGCCTAACATGTAATATTGTTTGCAGGTTGATTCAAGATGCAAAATCAAATCCAAATCTCTTGTTCCTGAATTTAAATTGAGATTCTCAAAATTGTAAAATATATTGTGTGCTCCATGATGTTCACATAATTTGTGGAGAGCCTGTTTCTGGTGCACAGGGTCAAGTTCCTGGTCTAGAAAATTGCAAAACTTAGCCTTGCAATCCAAACTATACAGGGCAATCACACTCAATTTTGTTTGGAAATGTTGATGACTGTGCAGAAGAAGTATCTGTATGTTTATATGAGAAGTGTGTATGTATGTATGAGTGTGTATGTGTATGTGTGTATGTGTGTTAATATTTTTGGCTTTGGTATTTATATAAAATTTCTTGGGGTTCAAATCAAAACTCTATACTGGATAAAAAATATCAGTTGGGTTCAGCAGTGTGATTTGTGTGTGAGTGTATGTATATGTGTAAGTGTATGTGTGTGTTAATATTTTTGGCTTTGGTATTTATATAAAATTTCTTGGGATTCAAATCAAAACTCTATATTGGATAAAAATTTGTTGCAGAGCATAATGCAATATAAATAAAGCAGAAATAGGCCACAACTTGGCCACAAGTGGACCGGAAGTAGACCGGAAGTGGGCAAGCCGGAAGTAGACCGGAAGTGGACCGGAAGTGGACCGGAAGTAGACCGGAAGTGGACCGGAAGTGGACCGGAAATAAATATGTGTGGGTGTGGGTGGGTGTGGGTGGGTGTGGGTGTGAGTGGGTATGTGGGTAGGTGTATCATGGCCTAGCTTTAAGTGTGGCCAAAAAAAATATCAAGAGGGGCATATTTTTAACAAATTTATGGACAACAATCTCACAGAAGTGCCTTTTATAAGTGTAGGCAAATCAATCTGAGGGGGGTCATACTTTCTCATGGATTCCATGAGGGCTTTTTTACAAAAATCTTGGATTAGACAGGGTTCCACACTTGAGCAAAAAACTCATATGGGCATGTTGAGCTTGTTTTAAGTGTAGCCAAATCTGCTTGAGGGGGGTTCATACTTTCCTGAGTTTATAATATGGGTTTTTATACTACTCGAACCTATTAATAACTACGAAAATAACATCGTCGATTTTAGAAATGTATAAAAATTTCAATTTTGTTCTTACATAAATGAATCTGTTTCTTGCGCAAAAGTCTTCAGGCTGCAATATTGGGTAGTTTTAGTTTTATAATCACTGATGCAAGGCTACCAGACGTCCGATTCAGCGATTTTGTCAGGACAGTGCGTTACTTTCAATCTCTGTCCTGACATTTTCGAACTTCAATCGTGATGCGAGAATGTCTCTTTATTATTGCTTTCTCTTAACTCACAATTAGACATGTGTTCTTTATTGTAATAATAATTCCTAGTACGCAACATTTAATTTATAAATATATTATTTTCTAAACATAGAATTATCATGACTTTTCAATGGCGCTCGCACTATTTGAACTATTTTGTAATCTCTCTCTCTCTCTCTCTCTCTCTCTCTCTCTCTCTCTCTCTCTCTCTCTCTCTCAATTTAAAATAAATAAATCTACTTTAAAAATTGTTGTTCTTCGAGAAAGAAAAATAAGAAGGATTTACTCCAGCACCTTAACACAGTGTCCCACGAGACTATCTTGACTAATACTGTCAAATGTGAAGTGATTTTATGAACAAAATTTTCCGCCTGTTTACGTCTAACGTTGCGCAGATTTGGTAGTTCGCAAACGGTGTAATTATTTCGTGTTACCTTACGCAACAGCAAATACATTTCATAAGACTGTTCTGAACATGACACTTGCGTCAGTAAACAAGCATTTCGTCTGTTGCAGTATCACAGGAAAAGAATATCGTCCTGCAATGTTCAAGCCTCTAGATATTTTCCATTAGTACGTAATGTCTAATCACAATAATAAGTTAGAAGAAATAACTCGCATTTTCGCAACTACCAATATTCTGTTTTTCTTCATCACTTCGAAAATTATTTCTCGAAGATATCTGTTATACTACAAGAAAGCAATTCAAAATTAAAGTAAAAGTTCAACTACATGTATACCCAACGACATTTACAATATTGGAGGGACAGAATACTTAAAAATTGTTCTTTCAATCGAAGGTAAGGACGTGGTGTAGTGGTTAGAGTTTTCGATTGGGCTGCTAGCGGTCCCAGGTTCCATTTGTTTATATTGGCAACTTGGTCAACCGGAGTTTATTATAAGGAACTATTTCGTAGATGTTCATTTAACCGTTATAAAAATACAAATAAAATATATTCACAAGCTGTAACGGTCGGATTGACCATTACTGGTTTTGGTATATTGTAATCAGAGGCGAAGATATAGTACAAGCAATGCAAGCACTGCTTGCATAATTCGAATATCATTTAATGTACTTAATGTTCTAACCGTATTTAGTTTCCATCGCACTCGATTTCGCGAAAAAATGCGGCCGCAAACTCCCCCAGCAGCTCTGTAGCAAGCACCAGCCTCAATGCTTGCAGCCGTTCTGCGGGAAAATAAGGCCTCCAAAGGAGTCACATGGCGGAGCGTGAAATTCTGGTGGAACCCGTCCACAAAGCTTCTACAAAAAGCTGTGCTTTCCGAGCTTGCGTGATTCCCGAAAATAGCCGAGTTCAACCGAAAGCAGAAGGATTCATCTATGGGTACGTTGCCAGCAAAAACTAGTAACGAATATTTGTCTTCATGAACACGTAAACAAGATCGCAAATATAATAATAATTGTTAGTCATAAAATAACTAAAAGAAGTTATTATCACTGTTCTAAATTCCATATATATCATATTATATTACAAATTATTTTAGATTTCGCGAAATGTAAAACGAGTAAAAAAAGTTGACATTGGGAGTTGGGGCAGTGGAATTTCTGCACCCCCGTGAAGAGTTTTCTCAGGGAGGGAGGGAAGATTGGACGGACCTTGGTCCTGCACCCTGCTTCCTGGTCGGTCCAGCTCAAATTACGCCAGAAGTGTTGACCGCTACCAGTGTTTGCAACTGCCAAATTATTTACTCAGTAATTCAAGTGAGCTCTTTCACAAATTTTACAATCAATAAATTGACTGCTTTTGAATAAAACTTGGGGTGAAAATAAAGCTATCTGAGAAAGAACTATCTACTGATATTTGTACATGGCATAGAAGTAAATCGTATACATTCTGCATATTATGAGCACAAGAATATGTTTTAATGATTGATTGATTGATTTGTTGTTTTAAGTCCACTTTATGCACAGTAAGGCTAATCGGGACTGGACCTACAGTTTAAAATGGTATCTGAAACACTTGTGCCTCCACCGGGTATCGAACCCGGAACCCCTTGATTACAAGGCGACGACACTACCACTGCGCCATCGGGGAGGCCCGAATATGTTTTAAGTTCTATTATTATGACGCAAGTGGTGTTCCCAGGGTCTTTTTACGGTCCCCATATTGTCATCTTTTCCTTCCTTTGACGTTTTTTCTTAGATATACTGGGCCAAAAGGGGGTTATGTCTACCATCCACCCCCCCCCCCCCCTTCGCCCCGGGCACGCCATTGAATGACACTTTATTACTTAAATATTAATGTACATACTCGTTCTGCTGAAATGATTCTGATTCCTCCGCGTAATTTTTATCTCCAAACTGATATATATCTTTCCTTTGTGACGGATAAAATTAAGGAAATAGCTTGGTATCACTTTCTGTTGTTTCAGAGATTTTCAAAGTGATCTTGTGTGGATGCTTGTATTTGCAGTTGTGGAAAGCGCGTGGGATAGTGTGAGTGTTTGTTGCTTCGTGTTTTGTGCTGTGAATTTATCGGAATGAACGCGTATTTAGGAACGGTTGATGTGAAGTGCGGGTGTATTATTGAGCAATTGAAAATTGCTTCGTTTAGCTCGAGAGAGATAAGTGTTAAAATGAAAATCGTGGAAGGGGGTCGACCAACACCGCATTTACCGGACTTAAAACAAGTTAGCCCAAGGGGCTTTGTGCGACATTTCCAAAGCAATTTGTACCACAAGTTTATTTGGCTAGCAGGTTGTGAAGCACGCAGTAGGTTGTACTGTTGGCCATGCGTATTGTTCGCCGTGCACAAGACGAACTCCGTGTGGTCAAGTGAGGGATACTGTGATCTGAATAACGTGCACAATGCATTACAGAGACATGAAAAAGCAGAGTCTCACATAAGGGCATTTTTAACTCTGAAGGAATTCGGAAAATCTCGTGTGGATTTTGCTCTGGATCACCACAGACTAGTAACAATCGAGCGCCATAACAAAGTTGTTCGTCAAAATCGCGATATTTTAAAGCGTCTTGCAAGTGTAACAACCTTTCTTGGTAGTCAAGAATTATCATTCCGGGGACACAATGAAAGTGAGGCATCATTGAACCGTGGAAATTATGTAGAACTTGTAAATATGTTGGCAGAATTTGATACTTTGCTGGCAAGTCATTTGGAGAATTCTACAACATTTACTGGCTTGTCAAGTGAGATTCAGAATGACCTTATTAAAAGCACGAGTGGTGTCATAACGGACGCAATTAAAGCCGAGGTAAGTGAAACCAAGTTCGTAGCTATTATGATCGATGAATCCTCGGACGTATCACGGAAATCGCAACTTTCGACGATGTTTCGTTACGTGACGAAGTCAGGAAAAATTGTTGAGCGTTTCTGGGGGTTTGAGGATGTCAGCAGGAACCGAACTGCAGCTGTAATTGCTGCCCACGTTGTTGAAACAATTCGAAAACTAGGCTGGGAATCAAAATTGGTGTGTCAAACATACGACGGGGCAGCCGTAATGGCAGGGGATCTCTCGGGGACACAAGCACGAGTCAGACAGATTTTCCCTAGTGCAATATTTGTTCACAGTTTTGCACATTGCTTAAATTTAGTACTTTCTCAAACAGTGAGCAACATTAGTGAATGCAAAGTGTTTTTTTCGACGCTAAGTGGCCTTGCTTCTTTCTTTTCGCATTCGACAAAAAGAAATGCTGCTCTCGACGATATAGTTAAAGCAAGGTTACCTGAAGTGGTTCAGACCAGGTGGAACTACAGTGAACGGCTTGTACAAAAAACGTCCGAAAATAGAGTGAAGATAATTGAAATGTTTGAGGACATTATTGGCAATGCACAAGACTGGGACAGTGAAACAATTTCTTCTGCGGGTGGTTTCTTGGCATTCCTGGATAGTTTCGAAACCAACTTTTTTCTTCTCTTGTTTGGGGAAATATTTTCCTTGACGGGATATTTATTTAATGTGCTGCAAACAAAAACTATGGATATTGGATTTTGCCTCAAAGAAATTGAAAGTGTCAAAAGTGACATTACCAAGAAACGAGAACAATTTGACATAATTTATACAAGGACAATAGATATTGCAGGAGTACCACAGCCGAGAAGGAAGAGGAACAATGTAGGCGACACAAAATCTCAGTACCAACGTATATATTGTGAAGTTATAGACAACATCATAAGCCAACTGTCTTCACGTTTTGAAAACCTTGAGGCCCTACGATTTGTTGAATTGCTCGATAGCGTGAAATTTCGCATGTATGCTGCTACATTTCCAGAAACTGCCTTCTCATCGCTTATGCAACTGTACATCCAGCATTTTGACAAAACCTTGTTGCACACCGAGCTCAGTATTGCCTATTCTCGGGATTGTTTCCGCAATAAGAGTGTAAAGGACATCTTGAAGTACATTGTAAACAACGAATTACAACAAGTGATGCCCGAACTCCACAAACTGTGTCTGCTAGTACTGACTATACCAGCCACAACAGCGTCAGTTGAAAGATCGTTTTCAACGCTGAAACGTATCAAGACATTCGCCAGGAACAGCATGGGTCAGGAAAGGTTGTCAGCCCTTGCTCATTTGTCCATTGAGAAGGAACTATTATCAAAATGGATGAAACTAAATTTTACGATTGTGTGCTTAAACATTTTCTAGAGAAGAAAAGAAGAATGGAGTATGAATATCGTCACTAAGGGTGGCATCCAATGGACCAAGAGTTTGAAATTTATTGTGGTGAGTACATCGTCTATGCATGTGTTTCTTTGCTTTGAAATGAATTTTTTATTGTTTGTGTTTAACTTTTTATTTAGTGTTTAAGTTACTCCAATGCGGTTTTTAGGGTGCCCAAAAATACTAAATTACATCATGCAGCGTAAAATAAACAAATGATTCCCATTTTTTTTTTATCTAAATCGGTTTGGTCACCGTTTGACCATATTAAATAATAATGAACAAATAAAGGTACTAATAAGTAAGTAAGAAATTCCGTCTCCCTTTAGTCGTATGCAGAAAGTTCGCATATGCAAAACGTTTAATATCATATGAATAACGTTACCTGGATTTTTTTTAAAAAGTAAATGTGACGTTTGCGGATCATATGGTTTATTTTTAGTACAGTCACTTTATTACGATATTTTGACAAATCCAGCGACTGGGTAAATGAGGCTATAAACCTTGAATCTTTCCCCTCGGCATGTCGTTGTACTACATGTTTTGTTGTACTGAAACATTGCTTGCCTCCTTCGTAAGACTACGCTTCGCTACTGATTGTAATAATTAATTGCTGGCCAGCTACGAGGGTAGGGTTAAGTAATATGTTTCCATGAGTGTACTTTTATGTTATTATTGCATGTAAGTGTATATACTTATTGGATTGTGCTTTGCTGGATGTTAGATTCCCCCTGTTTTTACCTCCCCGGTTGGGGGAGCTAGCAGTCTTTCAAAGGACCGTTGGCAGTGGAATTTTCCAACGCTACGGGGTCCACGTCCACGGACGTTTACCCCGGCTATAAAAAAGGCCAGTGGGCTTTAGCAAAAAAACAGTGTTTCCCCATTGATCGACGAAAGAGGAACGTCTCCTCAAGTTTAGTCCACTTATGGTGGCTAAACTGGATATAATATTGTAGCATCTGGTTATGCCAGCTCCTGTTGCTGTCCCAAGTCCCCTTTTAGAAAAAGCTTTGATTATGTGGATATTTCCGTATTTGATTAATTGATGCCCAAAAGAAGGAGTGAAGGCGTAAGAAAACGCATTTGTAACGGAATATCATTTAAGCTGAGGATAGGCCCACCGAGATAGTTAGGCTAACTCGGTGGTAAGGGAAGTGCCGATGGTTATGCCATAGGTGCGCATATATATTATTAGAGATTTGGTAATTTGATCTATGCAAGACACTCATGGAAACGCTCTGTAAAATATGTATATAGCTATATAACTACGTATAATAAACCTATATATCCTACGAGAATGTTATAATTTCAAGAACTACGGTACTGTCCATTTAACAACCTGTATATTCACTTGCTGTATAAGTGTAAACGAACCAGGGACATACAAATATAAATTGTTATGTGAACCCCCCCCCCCCTTTTGTAATTCCGGCGCAAATATAATCTGCTCGCTTGGCACCCAGGGTGAGGCGAAAGGAGAGATTGAGGGATGAAAGTAGGAAGTAATCAAGAGGGCCGGATAGAAACGAGGGATAGGAGGGCCGACACTTTCACATATGGGGGCTCGTCCGGGATATATCTTGTTGTGTAAATTGTCGTCAGGTCTATATGTTTGAAAGATAGACGGACTGACGGACGGATAGATTTTTTAATTTTTACAACGAAGATCGTACAGAAGTGAATGTTATTACGAAGTGGAAAAAGTATAGTAGAAAAAATGGCAGTACAAATTGATAGAGATTTGCTTGGACAGCTATTGGGTAATCAGGATATAAGCGATAAATCACAGGAGGAAATTATTAGGGAATTAAATAATCTTGCTTTATCGCGCACTGAACAGCAGAGTGCTAAGGAAGAGGAGAAAAAAGTTCAGAAAATTCTCGATAAGTCAAATTTACCGATTCCAGTCTTCACAGGGAGCGATGACAAGATTTCGCCGCATGATTATTTGCAGGAGTTGCGGAATTATAAAGATGTCATTAGCATTTCGGAGAAGTCATTGTTTGACAAGATTCTTCCGTTTTCGCTAAGGAGGGCTGCAGGGGATTGGTTTAGATTTTCACGCCCGTTTGAAGATTTCAAGAGCTTTGAAAATGCTTTCTTAGAAGAGTATTATTCTGTAGATTATAAGAATGAGCTCGACAGATTAATTCAGAATCGTTTCCAAATGAGCGAAGAATCTCTGGTTTTGTTTATTCGTAGAATGAGAAAACTGTTTTCTATGAGGCAAAAAGAGACAGACGAATGTGAAGTAATCGAACATGTTCTATCTCATGCACACCCTAGTTTCCGAAGGCATTTGTATGGAATGCAATTTCAGACTTTGAAGGAATTGGAATCTGAAGCAGCCATTGTTCAGAGAAGGTTGTATTCAGAAAGGCTTTATTATTCACCGCTCGCCGGTGAGACGGAATTATCTTTTTCTGAAGTTTGCAACACTGAAGAGGACACCTCGCGAAGAACAGGAGTAAAACATTTGGCTTTGTCCGCGAGGAGAAGCGAGGGGGGAACCGAGAGTGACCAGCTACCCTTATGCTCTCTCAATCCAGGTTTAGGAAAAAGGATCAAGGGCTGTGAAACAACCGCGTTTCTAAGAAGGGGCATTGGCGGTGATGCGACCGTAGGGCACAAGAGACCCTCTTTTGATGCAACTTTTGGGCAAGCGGGGGCCAATAAAAATTCTGCAAAGTTAATTTGTTGGGGCTGCCGTTGTGAGGGCCATAAACTTCAGGAATGTCAACAGGCCAATAAAAGGAACCAACCCGCTGGAAAGGGAGGTCAGCAGCGTCCCCAAATAAACATTCTGTCACCCGCCGGGAGAAAACGCAGAAACAAAGGCCGTTTTTTGAATGGAGAAGGCTGTTTTCAGCAAGACCTCGAACCTCTCATTCAATGTAAGATTAACAAGAAACGCTTTGTATTATTTGCAGATACAGGAGCTTCAGCTTCTACTCTAAGTTTGGAAACAGCCAAGTTGTTAGAGAGGGATGGGAATAAATTCATGAAGACGAGAAAATGGAACATTTCATTAGCTGTGGGCAGCGTTACGTCGAAGGGCGAGATGTATGCTACTGTTTGTATTAATAACATGAAATTTAGGCATAAATTTATCATCCTTGAGAATTGTTTCCGTGACATAATCGTTGGAAGGGATTTTTTAAATCAGAGTGGGATAATTTTGCACATTGAGGAGAACGGTTGGTCGTTCAAAGATAGCGACGTGATTTACACGTTCTCGAAGCGTGCATGTAAACGAGAATTCGCTGTTACAGTTATGCAGAGAAATAACGTGGTACAGGAAAGGAATAACTCGTCAGATCCCTCGAGCCTGGATGGATGCAACACACATGCACATGAGAATAGCGGGAAGTCTACGAATGAGGATACGGGCCAATTAGTGGATTCCCAAGGACTCGAAGTTAAGAAGACTGCAAACGCTGGTGCATTATGCTCTTTGAAAATCTCGAAAGAGGTAAAGAAAAAACGGAGGAAGGGAATAAAAGGGGAATGCAAATTTCCTCGAAAAAATTCCATTTCTACGGACAAGAAGAACCATGCATTATCATTTTTGCCTTTTGCTTTAGAGGACAATGAAAATGATGAATTACTGGTTTCTGAGAGGCTACAAAAAACTTCATCGCTTGTTTCAGAGCAAATGAGAGACAGTTTGTTATCTCAAATAATGAAACAACTGAAGGGAAAGCATTTCTCTGGGAGTAGGAAGTATAAGGAGAAAGTTGTTAAGTTGGCCAATCAGTCGTTTTTGGATGAGGAGGGAGTTTTGTGCAGGAGGATAGACTGCAAGCAAGATTCTAAGGGAACAGCCAAGATATGGGTCCCGTTGAGTTTGAAATCTCAAATATTGACATCACATCACGATTCTGAATTTGCAGGACACAATGGGAAGCAGAAAACGTTGTCGAAAATCAAGGAGAAATATTCGTGGCTTGGAATGACACGAGATATCGCTCGCTACGTCAGAAGTTGCGTTCCCTGTACTGTTTCCAACAAAAGGAAGACAGAAGAAGTGAGACTGAAATATAAGAAAACGAGCCCAGCCTTACTTCAGGTGTTCCCGGATGAAGAGAACGAGATCAAACGTAAGCCATGTAAATTTCGCATTGGAGACGAGGTGTGGCTGAAAGAGCACACTATATCTGGCAGATCGCGTGGCGTGAATGGTGAACTTGAAACGGAACACTCAGGTCCATGTTTAATGTCTGGAAGGATTAAAGAAGATACTTTCAGGGCAAAGAATGGGAAGGATTGTCCGATTGTGGAATGTGAACCAGGCCAGTTGTCCAGCCATAAACCACCAGCTTTTGCTGTGAGGTGGAGGGACAGAAAACAGCCAAGGGGAGCCACGCGACAACTCCTAATGAGGGTTAGGAAGACTACCGTCGGCCCGCCTAGCCAGCAATCCCAGCTGTCACAATAGCCGACCGCGGATCTTCTATTTCTGATTTTCTTTTATTTAGTATTCATTTGTATATAACTTACCCCCATTTTCTTCATTCACACAACACTGTTTATTTATTTGCGTGTCTCCGAGTTGTTAACAGAAAGACACATTGCAGATTTAGGTTCGAGAGTCGAACCAGGACTCAGTTGAGAGTCGAAGCCAAGGACTCGGTCGGGAGTCGAAGCCAAGGACTCGGTCGGGAGTCGAAGCCAAGGACTCGGTCGGGAGTCGAAGCGAGGGACTCGGTCAGGAGTCGAAGCGAGGGACTCGGTCAGGAGTCGAAGCGAGGGACTCGGTCAGGAGTCGAAGCGAGGGACTCGGTCGGGAGTCGAAGCGAGGGACTCGGTCGGGAGTCGAACCAGGGACTCAGTTGGGAGTCAAACCAAGGACTCAGTCGGGAGTCGAACCAGGGACTCGTTGGGGAGTCAAACCAGGAACCAGAGAAAACCAACTTCAAGAAAGATGCTGTCAGGAAGACTTCATCCTAGAGAGGATACTTCAGTGGCGGACTTCACAAGGAAGAGGAAGCTTGGTGAATTTGTGAACATTGTGGTCAATGTGGTAAAGTGAATGAACTAGTGACAATTTCATTTTTCAGATACTCTGAGAACAGTTGAATATCTTTAGTGTGTGTTGCGTAATTGTGTTGGATGACTTTGTAAATATGGTGATCTTGTTTTTGGGTGTATTGTTTTTTCTTGTTCCTCTTGAAGGGGGGAACTATGTAACGGTCGGATTGACCATTACTGGTTTTGGTATATTGTAATAATTAATTGCTGGCCAGCTACGAGGGTAGGGTTAAGTAATATGTTTCCATGAGTGTACTTTTATGTTATTATTGCATGTAAGTGTATATACTTATTGGATTGTGCTTTGCTGGATGTTAGATTCCCCCTGTTTTTACCTCCCCGGTTGGGGGAGCTAGCAGTCTTTCAAAGGACCGTTGGCAGTGGAATTTTCCAACGCTACGGGGTCCACGTCCACGGACGTTTACCCCGGCTATAAAAAAGGCCAGTGGGCTTTAGCAAAAAAACAGTGTTTCCCCATTGATCGACGAAAGAGGAACGTCTCCTCAAGTTTAGTCCACTTATGGTGGCTAAACTGGATATAATATTGTAGCATCTGGTTATGCCAGCTCCTGTTGCTGTCCCAAGTCCCCTTTTAGAAAAAGCTTTGATTATGTGGATATTTCCGTATTTGATTAATTGATGCCCAAAAGAAGGAGTGAAGGCGTAAGAAAACGCATTTGTAACGGAATATCATTTAAGCTGAGGATAGGCCCACCGAGATAGTTAGGCTAACTCGGTGGTAAGGGAAGTGCCGATGGTTATGCCATAGGTGCGCATATATATTATTAGAGATTTGGTAATTTGATCTATGCAAGACACTCATGGAAACGCTCTGTAAAATATGTATATAGCTATATAACTACGTATAATAAACCTATATATCCTACGAGAATGTTATAATTTCAAGAACTACGGTACTGGCCATTTAACAACCTGTATATTCACTTGCTGTATAAGTGTAAACGAACCAGGGACATACAAATATAAATTGTTATGTGAACCCCCCCCCCCTTTTGTAATTCCGGCGCAAATATAATCTGCTCGCTTGGCACCCAGGGTGAGGTGAAAGGAGAGATTGAGGGATGAAAGTAGGAAGTAATCAAGAGGGCCGGATAGAAACGAGGGATAGGGGGGCCGACACTTTCACAAAGCTTAGATATACTAACAACGAAGAAATAAATTCAGAGTTAAATTTCAAATGCATGTGTATAGAGTAATTCTAGAAGTACAGAGCTATATCAGAGTATTGAACTTCTTTTTTGCAGGATAACGTTTACAATATTGACGCGACAGAATAATTAAGAACTGTTGCTCCAAGGGAAACAAAGGGCGTAGTGTATTGGTTAGAGTTCTTGAAAGCATTGATTGCGGTCAGAGGTTCGATTCTTCATACTAGGTGTTCTTTTTTAATTCTCCTTTTATTATAAACAAGAGCATGGTAACATTATTTGTAATAGCAGTGTATAATGGCTACATTGTTCTGAATATGGAATTTATAAAAAAATAAACAAATAAATGAATTGACACACATTCAAAGGGATATTTTCATGTATAAGATCGTGAATTATGATACTCTAACGATAATTGTATACTGCTTCAAAGACAAATATTAATGAAATAACTATTTACATTTGTGGCAATTCAGGACATACTAATTTTACCCCTTTTCCCACTCGAGTTCAATGCAAGGATACCTCCGCAAATATCGAATGAAAAGTTTTCATCATGTGCAATTCTCCATTAAATGTTTTCGCCGAGTCGTACTACGTTCGTTTTGTTTGTTACAAACAAGTATTGTTTGCACATTACATGTAGGAGGAGAGTTGCATCTACATTTCACATTGGTCAGCTCCTTCTACTTACTTTCAGGAACGAAAGCTTGTAGGGTAGTGTTTACCGTTCAGGACTGTCAATCTGATGGTCGTAGGTTCAAACCCTTCCGGTGGCAGAATCTTTTCGTAAGTTTTAGACCTATCCCATTGTGTTCATTGTCCACGCCGTGTGAAACGGAATGATTCAGTTTGGAATTAACGATGGGGGGAGGGGAAATATTAAATTACAAAATCTCCACTTCAACGAACCGAGAAGTGGATAAAAATTGGATAATTCTTATAAATATTCAAATTACATTCATGTTTTTAGTGGTATACTCGCAGGTAAAATCAAAGATCTTACATGGAAGATTTTACCTTGCTTTGAACTAAGCCAAAAGGCATTTCGAACCGATCTAATACATTCTCCAATAAATTTCAAAATGTTATTGAATGTTTCATGTCGATAATTTGACCAATGCATCAATTCTTGACGCTGAGACGATATTTTCTGCATCTACCTCTTCTCTTCAGTCCCTTCTGTTCTTCTCTTCTCCTTCTCCTCTCCCCTCCTTCTGCTCGCTCTGCTTTTATCTCATATCGCCTTCCCTACTTTTCTCGCATCTTATCTCCATTCCACGCATCTCCTCTCCTGTCTTAGATTTCCGACTCCACTGCACTCTTCTCCTCTTCTTTTCGTTCTTCTCTTTTTCTCTCCTTTACTTTACTCTCCACTCCCCTCTTCTCGCCTCCTCTTCTCCTCTTCTCTCTTCTTTGCTCCATTTTCCTCATCTCTCCTAGAATCTTTTTCCATTCTCTTCACTATATCTCCTCTCCTCGTCTATCCTCTCTTTCTTCTCTCCTCTACTTTTCCTCTTCTCCTTTCGCTTTCTCTTTCTCCTCTCCTTTCCTTTGTTACCTTTCGTTTTCTCTCACCACTTCTCCTTTCTGTAGACTCATCAGTGATGAAATACTAAAAAAAACTTTTTTTTCTTCTTTCTTTCAGAAAGAATTTTGTCACTTGCGATATAATAGTGATATTTTTAATAATTTTATACAATATTAAAGTAAAAAAGTGTTCCCCTGTGCATAGCACCACACCATGAAGGCGTATAGGGGGTGTGGGTATACAATATTACTTGTTTTTATTCCTTTCGCGTATTTTATAAATATCTATTGTGCATGTGGCAACCCTGAAATTGAGCCTAACTCTACACGCAACCCACCAACGCCTTGTGAAAATTGGGTTGCCTAGTTTAAAATGTCGTTGTCCTAAAACTTTTGAGAGACACTGTACAATCAACATTTAAATCACAAAACCCTCTATTTCTTGCCCACAGTTGGAGCAGAAGTGTTGTGTAAACAGCTAACTGCACTGTGTTGGAATCATGGGCGAATTCATAGGGAAGCACTTGCCCCAAATTCTAGAAAACGATTGATGAAAAAAAATGGTTCATTGTCTTTTTTACGTTGGAAAACAAAATAAGTGTTATTTCCTTCTCAAATAATTAAAAATAAAGCATTGCCACAATTTCTAAGTATATAGGGTCCTCCCGGCCCGAAGGAAGCGTTGTTTGCCCCCCTTGAAAATAGGTTTTGTTTTGCACTCCCCTGGAAAAATCTGGGTATACCAATGGTTGGAATGAAAGCTTTCATGAACTTCAAAAACACTCAACTAGGGGCGTCGCAAAGAGTGGGCCAAAGTTGGTCATGTCCCACCTACTGGCGCCCGTTCTGTTAAAAATTAATTGGCAAATCTTGTGCTAAAATAAAATAAAATTGTAAAGATAATGATAAAGATGATCGGAGACCTTACAAGGTTCGAATCCACCGTTCGATCCATTGGATCTATCTTTTTCGGAGAGGAATCTATTAAAAGTAAACCTTCTATCATCCCTCTAACACATATTCAATGCAACATTTGAATGTGCATAATTTTTACTCCTTTCTATTTTATAATAATAAATTGTTTCGATCAGGTAATATTAACTAACTAACACTCTAGCCTAGTTAAACCCGAAGGTTTATGGCTGCAGTAACACAAGCCCTCCATCTGTCTCTATCTTGAACAAGATCAATCCAATCTTTTCCATCCTTACGATTTCCTTTAGATCCATCTCACCGTTATCCCTCCATCTATGTCTTGGCTTGGCCTTCCAGGTTCCACAACAAGAATCCTGTAAACTCTTCTTTCCTCTGCCATTTGTGCCATATGGCCTGCCCAAGGTGTTCTTGATTTAATGATTCTAATAATCAATATCTTTACACTTTTATAATTTAAATAGTAAAATACAACCTTCCTTGAAGATGTGACCTACCAAAGTATGAATGTTGTCCAGGACCCTACTTACACCAGGAAGTCTGCACTCAAGTATCTAGCTAGAAAAGTCCACCAGCTGGGTTACTTTGCTCTGCAAATAACGGAGAAAGTGTCCTCACACATTTCAAGTTGATGCGTGATAACGTGGATCTCGAAAAAAGTCACAATTTTCAATCCTAGCTTCGAGTATTTCTTTAGTATCTCAACTTGTGGAAGGATAATAAACATTTTCTCGAGCAAGGCCTCATCTCCAAGAAGCTATCAACTCACGGCAAGCCACGGCACCTAGCGACCTGTTGAGTGAGATGAGTCAAGGCAAAATTAGTAATAAACCTTTTCCTGCTCCAACAAAAATAGGCAATAATTAGGCTGGAGAGTTCAATGAACTAACCGCTCTGTAACTACGCACTGGTAATGATCAGGCGGGAAAGTTCGTACGAACTAATCGATCACTGGATTGCTCAACTTGTAGAAGAAAAATTGGTTGGCCTTTTGTGCAACATCATAAAATTTACTGATTTCCAATATTGCCAGTAGTGTCAATATTCTGTTCATTTTATTTTCAGACGTGGATGAATGCTTGGATAACAATGGTGACTGTGACCACAATTGCATCAACACAGAGGGGAGCTATTATTGCACCTGCCAACCTGGTTACACGATTCTTGGTGACAACCGGACGTGTGAAGCAGAAACTCGTGCAGTGCTCAGACCCCCTCCTCGGGAATCGTCAAGGCTAGATTCTTGCAGCGCTAGTTGCGAAACAGTTTCTCGCCTGCAAAGGAAGTTAAACCGACTGGAAGAGAAGGTACAGTACATGTTGAGATCATAGGCACCGATTCGGGGGAGACACTTTCTGTCCCCCACGAAGTATCGCAGTTAAGAATTAATTTTTATTTGAAATAGATGCAGATAATCACGTTATGCATGGGAAATATTTGTAAGCCTTGTTTTTTTAAAATGATCAACTCGTTCAGTAGATGATTGAGATTGATTAGAATACAAAAGGCTGAGTACAATAGAATAGCACAGGAGGTGGCGATCCCAACTAAAGAAATGAGTGGCTAAGCAATAATATGAAAATTATTTTCCAGAAAACTCATTTTGCAAGCGGATTTTTGTTGCAACTGCTTCTATACTGACAGCATATACAGTAATAGTTTCGAATCGAAACGCCCTAATGGCAACTGTCTGTAACTGCACATGTATCCAAATGAATTATGTATTAATGAATATATATAGTCATAAAGTTTCTGTGAGCAAAGTAGTTATTAGTTCATTTAGTACATTTAGTACATTTGAGTACATTTAGTACATTTCTACATGTCGCACGGAGGATGTCCAGCCGATACTCGATTTCCCGCCAGGTTGCCTGTAGCATGTCCCAATGGCAACTGTAATCATTTCACGAAGCTGTTCCACAGTTGTCACTTTGGTTGAATACGCCATGTCCTTGACATACCCCCACAGATACGACATTGACGTCCACGTCAGTTCTTCCAGCACGATGGAGCACCTCCACACTGGCATTTGGCAGTCCGGGCCAGATTGGATGAGGAATTTCCAAACAGATGGATTAAAAGAGGTGGTCCAATTCCCTGGCCACCCCGAACGCCTGACATTACCCCTGTAGGGGTATGCCAAGGTCATGGTGTATTCAACCAAAGTGAATAATGAAAAGATTGAGAAAGATCGTGTTTAAAAGGCTCAAAAACTACAAAATACAGTGGCAAGTTTTCTAATGAAAGTCTCTTCATTTAGAGCCTCAATCATTATTATATCAGCTCTTCAGTGTAAGAAATAAATACTTGAAAATGATAAACAAGTAAACATATTCTCGGCTGGAAAAATGAAACAACATTGGACTGTAGTTTATTTGCAAACATCACAATTGTTGAAATGCGGTTCTTCGTTTCAGAGCCCTGAACACGAATCGTGGCCCATTTCTTGCAATCGATGCATTGTACCATGTTTCCTTCCACTGTTTCTTCACATAGGAAGTAATACCAACCATTGTGTGTCATTTTCAGCCTGAGTTTTATCTTTCAGTTTCTTAGATCTAATTGTAGGAGGCCTCATGGTTGTTGTTTGAGTCTTTTCATCTGTTTCTTTGTGTGACTCATTGCCTGCGATGAGGTTGGAGGACCCTGCCTCTCCATAAACGCGAATCTTCGTAGAGTTTTAGCGAGATGCTCACTTCTTTTCTTCTGCATTAATTTTCCTCTAGTTCGTGCGTCCAGTACATACAACCTTTTGGGGACCTCTCGGAGACTCGCCCTGCAACTGGTTTTGTTCTGTCCGGTCTACACGTCGACAAGGGGCTTACTTTGGGGTTTTCTAACCAGATTCCTTGAAGATTTTTCTCCATTTCAGAGGTTGGGACACCCTCGTGGGATTTTCTAACCAGATTCCTTGAAAATGTTTCTCCATTCCAGACGCTAGGTTTTTCAGGTGATTCTGGAGCAGGACAATTTATCCTTTCATCTCGATTCTTCGGAATTCCATATTCTTTACAACATGTATTTAATCCAGTTTTTCCCTCCTTATATTCAACCAAAGCAGATTTCATGTTCTCAGAATTACCTGGTAAAATAATATTACTGCATGACATAATATGACTTGCAAAGGCCGTAGCTACGTGTAAATTTAGTAAATAACACTATATCTTAAAACTCTCACAATGTAAGGAATATTACATATTGCTTTTCTTTTTTTTTACTTCCGAGTTATCTTCAGTAAAGGAGTTCACCAAGTAGAATTTATAAAAGAAGTAACTATAGTTATTCATAATTTCAACTTCGTTGATCGACATTGACAAACACTTTGAATTTTTCATCCAATAAATGCATATACTTCTTTGCAGATTCTAGCTCTGAGTACGGCAATTCGGTTGTATAGCTTTGCTGCTGGGCCCCCGGGTCCCGAAGGGCCACCAGGACCTGCAGGGCCCCGTGGATTTCCTGGTAAGTATTTATTCTCACATGGAATTTACTGGAACACCATTATTATTATAGTCCTCCTCCGTCCGGGCGGTCTAAGGCTCTGTGCTTTGGACTCCGACTGCGGGACGGCATGGGTTCCAGTCCGCCTGGATTCAGTCTCTGGGTTTTCGGCCTGTGTATAGGACCGGTGGCAACCCACCATCGTGAGTAAATTGGGGAACTACAAGTGAGTGAGTAGCGTAACCCGGTCTGGAAAATCTCCTACAACGACTGAGGGTTTGACGTGCTAACCCCACTTCACTCCATTTCCGAGTGAAGATCTTCACAGCTCTAGGTTGGATTGTGGGAGGGAGACTGGCAGTCGGGAGATAGGCCAAAGCCCTTCCAGGGCTGTCGAGCCACGGGTTACCGTTATTATTAATTTAATCCTGTGCTCAAAGTGGAAACTTCTAGATTGGCGGATGTTTTCTTGAGCTTTGGAGACGCTTTACGTAATTCTGCCTAGTTTGGAGATGCCCCGCCCATCAACTTTGAGCACAGATCAAAACAATTTGCTAGTAATGGTAAAAACTGCAATTTGTGCTTGACGTTTCGACACACTTTATACAGCGCGTTCCGCTTAGAGGGATCGAGAAATAAATGCTCACAGTTTAAAAGCATATTGTTATTATTTTAATTTTACGAGATGCATAAACTGTCCGAGTTATACAACAATATTGAATATACGTGCTTGCACATGCACAAGCATTACAACGTATTAAAAATACAGCTGCACTAGTCACTCTAGAGATGCTGCACAGCATGTTTAGATGTCTGTCAGGGCGCAACCATCGAGTTGCATTGACCATTTTCCTAAACTCGGAGAGTCTCTACATCAAAAGTTGTGTTAAAAAACATTTACACTTCAAATTATCAATTGTTTCTCAATCCCTCATAACGGAACACGCTGTATGTATCTCTCTCCACATCAGTGGTGTTATTTCGGGAGCGTTATTGGACTTGACCTCCAAAATATTACACAGAAGAAAATTACAAATTTTACGACAAAACTTCGCATTTCTTCCAAATACCTTTCTAAAATTGTAATAATACAGTCCATGTACTATATCTGTTTATATGTGTTTGTGGGAATGTGGAAATACAACCAATACAGTTTATAACCCATCTTCTTACTTTAAAGGTGCTACTGGAAAACCAGGTTCACCAGGAGCCAGAGGCTTACCCGGTGAACCAGGCGTTGCTCCAGTGATTCATGAGAAAGAGAAGTACCACGAGAAATATGACTCTTACGTTCAAGACAACAACAATTTCTGTCGCTGTAAGAGAGGGCCTATTGTAAGTTTGATTTACATTTTATATAGTTTAGGCTTTAGAGTGATAGTGAAAGAATTGGCTGCAAGCAATATTACAGATTCGATATATGGCACACGGACCTATCACTTTAATTGTTCTTATGATTATGTAAAATTGCTAAATTCCTTTATGCATAAATCTTGTGTATATAAAGAAATTAGAAGCAGATATAATTCAAGAAATGCATGTTACGATTCTATTCATAAACTTTTATCTCTTATAGGTTGATTGGTTGAGTTTGGTTTTAAGTTTACTTTATGCACAGAAAGACTAATCGTGACTGGACCAATAGTTTAAAGTGGGATCCGAGCCACTATGTGCCTCCACCTGGCATCGAACCCGAACCCCTTGATTACAAGGTGACGACGTTACCATTAAGTCATTGTGGAGGCCCATTTATCTCTTGTTTAATATAAAATGAATTAAGGTTAAAATATGCATACACAGTAGCGTGCCGAGGATTTTCGAAAGGAAGGGGGAGTGGGTTACGTATATTTTTTTAGTAGTCAGCCATCATTTTGCCATCTTTTCCTGCTTTTGACGTTCTGGAACAAAGCGGCGGAGGAAGAATTATGACTTCCACGAACCTCCCCTTGGACACGCCACTGTACATACAAGACACTAATTATGCCTGTAGTTTTGAATGGATATGAAACGTCATGGCCCCTTTCACTAAAAGTTTTGAAAATTAAATTTTAAGAAAAATAATTTGACCTAAAGAGATGAAACATGTGAACGGAGAAGGTTACATAATACTGAACTACACGCACTGAAGGAAATTGGTGTCGACGCTCGAGCAAGAGAGTTTATTTTTGTTCAAAGTAGGGGGCAAGCTGCCTTTGTGAAGTGCACAACCACATTTTAGAGTCGCGACTACCAAGAGAAGCGCCAAGAATTACATCGAAATTTATATCGAGAACATTATTTTTACTATAGCCTGCAGTAGTTAAGTTGCCTGTATTAATCGACAATTATCTTGAAATAAAAATTAATTTTTAAAATTTTCATTTTAGGGGCGTACTGGAGCTACCGGGAAGGAAGGAAGAAAAGGAGAAAAAGGAGATGAAGGACAGACGGGCGCTAAGGGGGAGCCTGGCTCATTTGACTTCTTGTTACTTCTTATGGCGGATGTAAAACATGATATTCAACAGCTCCAAGAAAAAGTTTTCAAGCAAGACAGGTAATAATTTTTTTTGACAGCCTTATGGTAATCAATTTCTTATGATAAACATCTTAATGTTCAAGTCATTGCTTTACCTTAATCTTAACGCTTTCTTACGTTGCGCGCGTCCACAGATAGAAATTATTAAATAGTCTACGGCCAGCCGAGAATTCGGTATAATTTGCGGGTACTAATTTTCCTTTATGCCACAGTGTAAGGATACGAAAAACACATGATTGCCATTTCAATGTGGTAGCTAATAGAAATGGCGGCCAATCCAAAATGGCGGATGTTGACTTTTGAAAAACGACTATA
Source organism: Lepisma saccharinum (assembly GCF_977018435.1). Lineage (NCBI taxonomy): Eukaryota > Metazoa > Arthropoda > Insecta > Zygentoma > Lepismatidae > Lepisma > Lepisma saccharinum. The sequence continues at coordinate 34,301,839 of NC_139231.1, forward strand.
TCTCTGAAACTAATGGTCCGATTTCAACGTTCTTTTTAAACGAAAGCGCGAAAGCGTGCGATGCGTTCTATAAATAAAGTTATCTTAGATTTTTCGATATTAGCAACCGTTAATTAGTAAATCGCAGATTAGTTAAAAAATTCGTATTTCTTTACTAATAATTTTATGTTTATCATTAAATTACTAATAACCTAGGCATCTGAGAAGAAAGTGTTCCAAACAAAAAATGTAGTGCAAACTCTTATCTTTAATTTGACATATTGCACTTGTTGGTTTTGACCTCAGAATTTATAAGAAAAAAATAAAACGAATTAATTTTGTAGGGTGTGCAGCGAATGCTTCTAGCCGAATGTTCGTTTAGTCCTACTTAATTGCACCTATTGTAACTGGCATCAACTATTGAACCATGTATTTATGTTAGATAACTGAAATAACATTTAATAATAATAAAATTAACAGTAATTTTATTATTAATAATAATACTATTATCATCATTAGCAGTAAATAGTTGCAGTACTAACTAATAACGAATAATTTTGTTTACATGTACCGGTGTCCATGGAAGAACGTTATTGATTGATTGAAATTAAAATGTTGGGTGCGTCAGCACTTACTACTTTAGATTTAGATTTATTCTTTCTTTCATGTGCGAGTCATAAGCTGTACGCACTACATAACATTTCGATTTTTCTACAATACATACACACATACACACACACACATATATAGGCTATATATTGTATTTAGTTTATCTTATATGCTGTCTCTTAGTTAGTCCCCTATGTATACATATTCTTTCCCTTCCCCTAACAGCTCATTCACTCCACTCGTTCTTCTTCCAGTCTTTCTTCCTTCTTCCTCACCTCACTTCTCTTTTCCTTCACTTTCACCAAAAACACTCCCACTTCCTCCAACTTTTCCACACTTGCTGCACTCTTTTCCACAACTAATTTGAGCACTTCTTCTTTTCCCACACCCTCCAGCCATTTGTCCTGCAGGGCGCGCGTTCCCAGGCAAGCAAACAGATGATCCCGTCATCCCCATTACATATTATACATTCATATGTACAGGGTGGGCGAAAAGTCCCTTTACATGTTAATAGCATAGTACAGTTAGACATGCAGATAAACATTGTTATGAATACAAAACAGTATATTTTTTAAATTTCAACCTTTATTTTGAATAAACAATGTCTGGTTAACATTAACATTTATTGTGAATAACATATTAACATTGTTACAAAGGTTCAAGGTTCATTGATCAACAACGTCAGTGTGCACTCCTCCATGTTCGATGCAAAGGTTGATGCGTCGCCATGTTCTTGTGTGCATCCGCTGCAGCATATGAGGGGTGATCCATTCAAATGCCAATGCGAACTCAGTCTTTCAGTTGATCGTCGTTTACGAACGTCTTCTATTATTATGCCCCATAGTGCATTGTCCGGTGTGGTAAGGTCTGGGCTTCGTGGAGGCCATGGCAACGGTGCTGGAAGGTCTCGTGATCCACGTCCAATCCAGCTGTTTGGAAACAGTTCATTTAGCCATTTGCGGACACTCACAGCAAAATGTGGTGGAGCACCGTCTTGTTGAAGTGTAACGATGTCAGCTATTACTCTTGCCGTTAATTCTGGAAGCAACCACGTGTTAATCGTGTGAAGATAGCTGTGCTGGTTCACAGGACCATAAAAGAAATATGGTCCAAGCAGATGGTCTGCCGTTATCCCTGCCCAAATCATAACATGCGGCGGATTGCACTCGATTTCCTCATAAAAGTGCGGATTGTCTTTTGTCCAAAAAAAGACGTTACGTTTTCGTGAGCTACGATAAATCGCACACTATTCAGAGAATATAACGTGGTTTTTTTTAATCATTTGCATGCGGGAAGCGTGCGAGCAGCATTTCACATGCATGCACACGTTGCTCCAAGTGACGATCACTCAACTCATTCACTGAGCATTGCCGAAAACATGAAACGTTCAAGTCTTTCCGCATGTGGTCTCGCATAGTCGATCGCGGGATGCCTAATTCTGCAGACCGCTTACGGGTTGACTTCATTGGCGATCGTTCAATTGATTCCGCCACAGCAGCACAAGTTTCGGTGCGAGTCGTAGGCCTTCCGCTACGTGGTGCATCGAGAGCACTTCCCGTCGCAAAGGTTTTCTTCTCCCATGCGAATAACGTTGGTCGTGATGGCGGCGGTTTTCCAAAGTCCCTCAATATGTCTGTCATTGTCTCCTTCGTGTTCTGACGTTCGTGAACCCACACAGAAACCACCAAACGCTCCTCAACAGTGAAAGCACTTGTATCCGCCATGGTTTCACTCTCTCGACTGAATGCAGTGGACCAGTTCTTCTGCCACGTCCTTCCCACACTAACCGAAGTGAACGTGACATGCGCAGATCTCAGCTTATGGCGGGAAATTCTTATCTCAACAATCTGCAATTGTAATTGAGCCGCGGTGGCTCAGTCGGTAACGCGTCTGACTACCATGCTAAAGGTCCCGGTTTCGATCCCCGGCCGGTTCAAATCCGGAAACTTTTCTAACGTTGGTAGCAGCCCCGGCGCCCACCCAGCGTCGAATGACATGGGTACCTGGGGGAAACCTTGGGAGGTAAAGGCGGTCAGGGGCGTGATGCTGATCACATCACCCCCACTCACGACCGGATCAAGAAAGTGTGGGGCGTTACTCCCACACCCCCTATACGCCTTCATGGCGTGGTGCTAAGCACAGGGGAGCACTTTACCTTTTTTTTTACAATCTGTAATAGAACAACAATAATGTAAAATAATAAATAATAATAAAGAGTCAATCTGCTCTACAATAGTAAAAAATATACTGTTTTTGTATTCATAACAATGTTTATCTACATGTGTAACTGTACTATGCTACGGGTAAGTACGACAATATGGATGAATGAAAAACTGATGAAAAGTGACACAAACACAGTGAAACGTCCTTGTCTTACTAGGTAGAAACACTGACTTCGTAACGTGGGCAAATTATTTTATTCATGTATATATGTGTGTGTGTGTGTGTATGTATGTGTGTGTGTGTATATATATATATATAAAGCATGTGAGTGTTAATAACAAGAAATTTGCTAGAAAAACTTTCATCGGCTTGAAAATACTTAATTTTCTATCCGTAATATACTATTCTTAAATACGTAATTTTCTACAAAATTTTATAGCGGCATGGCCGTCCAGAAGGAAGTGCAAGGATGGTCGCCACCCCACCTCCCTTTCTGGAAAACTATTATTTCAGATGTATGAGTTGATTTCAGTCACAGTAATTTACATCCATTATTATAATAGGGATGTAGGAACGTGATAATTTCAAACTCGAGTGGCGTTTTGTGAGAGGGCAACATTATTACGGGGTAATATGCCTCGTTTACCCGCCTGATAAAAATACATTGTTTCCCCCCTCCCTGGAAAAAATCTGCGGACGTCACCTTGCACCCCAGTGCGCACGCCTATGCCGCCCGCCGCCCCGATAACGTAGTTCATCTGCTACTATTAGATCATCGGATTTTGTAGCAGATCTTCAGGTTTCCCAAGGAACAATCTCCCGAATTTTTCAGGTCTGACCTGGCAACACTGCCCGAGCACCGATAACGACAGGGAAGATGCGCGAACGCTTTTGACGGAAGGTTTTTTTCCCTTGTGGTCGAGGTATACATCCCTCTCTTTTCACCGCACTGTGTCTCCACCCCCAGTCTCAGCCATACTAATCCCTCTCTTCTTTCCTTGCTTACTGTTTTCATATAATTTGCTTGTCCCCATTCCCGAATGTCCCTTGTCTGGAGGTCTAGTGATATTTTAGTTGCAGTTTCCATCATTAATTCTTGCCGATCTATATCAGTGTTCCTTGGTCTACGTGCTCTTCTTCCCATACCCATCCCAACCCGATTTCGAATAGTTTACCCTTAACTGCTTTTGCCAACGAGCCCATTTCCCCTCCCCTTACTTCAGTAGCGAAGTGTAGTCTTACGAAGGAGGCAAGCAATGTTTCAGTACAACAAAACATGTAGTACAACGACATGCCGAGGGGAAAGATTCAAGGTTTATAGCCTCATTTACCCAGTCGCTGGATTTGTCAAAATATCGTAATAAAGTGACTGTACTAAAAATAAACCATATGATCCGCAAACGTCACATTTACTTTTTAAAAAAAATCCAGGTAACGTTATTCATATGATATTAAACGTTTTGCATATGCGAACTTTCCGCATACGACTAAAGGGAGACGGAATTTCTTACTTACTTATTAGTACCTTTATTTGTTCATTATTATTTAATATGGTCAAACGGTGACCAAACCGATTTAGATAAAAAAAATGGGAATCATTTGTTTATTTTACGCTGCATGATGTAATTTAGTATTTTTGGGCACCCTAAAAACCGCATTGGAGTAACTTAAACACTAAATAAAAAGTTAAACACAAACAATAAAAAATTCATTTCAAAGCAAAGAAACACATGCATAGACGATGTACTCACCACAATAAATTTCAAACTCTTGGTGTTGGTCGACCCCCTTCCACGATTTTCATTTTAACACTTATCTCTCTCGAGCTAAACGAAGCAATTTTCAATTGCCTTAATACACCCGCACTTCACATCAACCGTTCCTAAATACGCGTTCATTCCGATAAATTCACAGCACAAAACACGAAGCAACAAACACTCACACTATCCCACGCGCTTTCCACAACTGCAAATGCAAGCATCCACACAAGATCACTTTGAAAATCTCTGAAACAACAGAAAGTGATACCAACCTATTTCCTTAATTTTATCCGTCACAAAGGAAAGATATATCAGTTTGGAGATAAAAATTACGCGGAGGAATCAGAATCATTTCAGCAGAACGAGTATGTACATTAATATTTAAGTAATAAAATGTCATTCAATGGCGTGCCCGGGGCGAAGGGGGGGGGGGGGTGGATGGTAGACATAACCCCCTTTTGGCCCAGTATATCTAAGAAAAAACGTCAAAGGAAGGAAAAGATGACAAAATGGGGACCGTAAAAAGACCCTGGGAACACCACTTGCGTCATAATAATAGAACTTAAAACATATTCGGGCCTCCCCGATGGCGCAGTGGTAGTGTCGTCGCCTTGTAATCAAGGGGTTCCGGGTTCGATACCCGGTGGAGGCACAAGTGTTTCAGATACCATTTTAAACTGTAGGTCCAGTCCCGATTAGCCTTACTGTGCATAAAGTGGACTTAAAACAACAAATCAATCAATCAATCATTAAAACATATTCTTGTGCTCATAATATGCAGAATGTATACGATTTACTTCTATGCCATGTACAAATATCAGTAGATAGTTCTTTCTCAGATAGCTTTATTTTCACCCCAAGTTTTATTCAAAAGCAGTCAATTTATTGATTGTAAAATTTGTGAAAGAGCTCACTTGAATTACTGAGTAAATAATTTGGCAGTTGCAAACACTGGTAGCGGTCAACACTTCTGGCGTAATTTGAGCTGGACCGACCAGGAAGCAGGGTGCAGGACCAAGGTCCGTCCAATCTTCCCTCCCTCCCTGAGAAAACTCTTCACGGGGGTGCAGAAATTCCACTGCCCCAACTCCCAATGTCAACTTTTTTGTACTCGTTTTACATTTCGCGAAATCTAAAATAATTTGTAATATAATATGATATATATGGAATTTAGAACAGTGATAATAACTTCTTTTAGTTATTTTATGACTAACAATTATTATTATATTTGCGATCTTGTTTACGTGTTCATGAAGACAAATATTCGTTACTAGTTTTTGCTGGCAACGTACCCATAGATGAATCCTTCTGCTTTCGGTTGAACTCGGCTATTTTCGGGAATCACGCAAGCTCGGAAAGCACAGCTTTTTGTAGAAGCTTTGTGGACGGGTTCCACCAGAATTTCACGCTTCGCCATGTGACTCCTTCGGAGGCCTTATTTTCCCGCAGAACGGCTGCAAGCATTGAGGCTGGTGCTTGCTACAGAGCTGCTGGGGGAGTTTGCGGCCGCATTTTTTCGCGAAATCGAGTGCGATGGAAACTAAATACGGTTAGAACATTAAGTACATTAAATGATATTCGAATTATGCAAGCAGTGCTTGCATTGCTTGTACTATATCTTCGCCTCTGCCTTAGTTGTTGTACGAGAGCCTTCCCTATATTTGGTTAATTATATTTTCCCCTTTTGCCCCCAAGATTTCGCACCCATACCCAACGGAAGATATTAATAGGGCTCGATATAGCTTATCGACGAAGCTCATTTCATAGTTTTGCAGTTTTCTTGTTATTCCCATTATTGTGTCCGTTACAGTTCGCGCCTTCCCCCTCACTGTTTGTAAGTGTCTCGCCCATGTTCCTGTCATAGTGATTTTTAGATCCAAGTAATTTATCCGTTTAACCCTTTCCAGTTCTTGACCCATAAAGTTCCACTTCTCTCCCTTCCCATACACACACACATTTTTAAACACAACAATTTTCATTTCGGCCTCATTTACTTTTAACTTAGAGTCACGGCTGAACTTTTCCAACCCGCCGAGCGATCTTTGCAGCCCTGCTTTTGTCTCCGAGATCAGAACAACGTCGTCCGCGAACAGGAAAGCCGGAACCTTGGCCGTCCCGACCTTTGGGGTGTCACCGTCTTCCCCCTCTACATATGTGACAATGTCATTTATATAGAGTATAAACAGGAGTAAGGATAAAACATATCCTTGCTTCACACCCGCCCCCGATTTTCTATTTTCAGTCACCGTTGTTGCCTGGCATCTGACACAGAACTCCACCTTCCTATATATCGCTCTTAACGCGTTAACCATAGTCGCCGACATTCCCATGTGCCACAGTTTCTCCCATAGTTTGTCCCTGTTTATTGCGTCGAAAGCTTTGCGAAAATCGACAAAACATGTGTATAGTTTACGCCCCTTTTTCCTTAGCCGTTCGTCTATCAGTGTTTGCAGTATAAATATGTTGTCTATTGTGTTGCATTTGTTCCGGAAACCGGTTCGTAACGGCGTGAATTTGTCAAATATATCCGCCCACTTCTTAATTTTCGAACATAACAGACTGGTATACACCTTGCTCATAACCGGGAGTAGAGAGAAGCCCCTGTAATTATTCGGTTTTTGCATATCCCCTTTTCCCTTGTAGATAGGACAAATAATGGACTCACTCCAGAAATCCGGAAAAGTACCTTTTCTGTACATATTATTAAATAATTTCGATGTTAAATTTATCTTGTCGTCGCTTTCTAGGCCAGTTTTTACCATTTCCCCTAAGATTTCGTACGCCCATGACGCCTTCCCATTTTTAAGGTTGTTTCTTGCCTGTTTACGTCTGTTGCCTTAATTTCCTCATCCAGAATTGTGGCCGCGGTGGCTCAGTCGGTAACGCGTCTGACTACCATGCTAAAGGTCCCGGGTTCGATCCCCGGCCGGTTCAAATCCGGGAACTTTTCTAACGATGGAAGCGGCCCCGGCGCCCACCCAGCGTCGAATAACATGGGTACCTGGGGGAAACCCTGGGGGGGTAAAGGCGGTCAGGGGCGTGATGCTGATCACATCACCCCCACTCACGACCGGATCAAGAAAGTGTGGGGCGTTACCCCCACACCCCCTATACGCCTTCATGGCGTGGTGCTATGCACAGGGGAACACTTTACCTTTTTACCTTTAGAATTGGAGTATAAGTACCTAGAAAGCGCTGAAAAATACCTTCCTACAGTTTTGTACCTCTGGTCCCTTGTACAACTCTTCGAAATATCTGTCCCAGATTGCTGGTTCAATGTCACCCCCTCCTCCCTTTCCCCCTTTTAATATTTTTTATGACTGCCCACATCTCCCCGCTGTTTTTCTTCTCTATCGCCACGTCTAGCGTTTGCGTATTCTTGCACCTCCAGTCTTCCCTCGCTTCTTCCAAGTTTTGTTTGTATTTTTTTCTTCGATCTAAGTAAACAAACTTTCTATCTTCGCTGTTAAACTTGCGGTATTCTCGCATAGATTTTTGCAGGAGCTCTCTCGTGCTCTTGCATTTTGCATTATCCCCCCCCCCCCCCCGGTTCTCGTAAGGTTTGTTTCTTGTGCTCGCATGTGCAGCCCCGCCCTCGTTAGACTATGCTGCAACAATTTAACCGCCCTCCCTGATTCCCCGCTTTCTATCTCGCTCTCTATTTGTGGTTTGAGCATAGATGTATTTCCGTCCCCCATAATTTCTCTCATTCTTTCCCGCCCGCCCTCGTTCCATTTGAATTTCAGTATTGTTCTGGTGGCGACTTCCCTTCCCCCTCCTCCGTTTCCCCTCCCGTCGTCCGTGTTGCCGATCTCAGAGACAAAATGATTGGAAAGTGATGCGATTCAATTCTTTCTCCTATTTGGAAGTCTCTCAGTTCCGTTAGTAGTTCCCTGGAGAAATTGTAATCGGTAACGCTTTTACCCGATTTTGCCACAAACGTAAATTCCCCCTCCCGATCACCGAAATATTTCCCATTTAGTATTTCTAAATTCATCGCCTCGCAAAGTTGTACCAGTTCCCTCCCGCCCGTGTTAATAACTTTATCTTTACTTCTCCTTTCCACCCCCTTCCCCCCTCCGTTTCGACCATGGTATCTTCAGCTCCAATCCTAGCATTCAAATCCCCTAGTACTAGTATCTCTGCATTTGGGTATTTCTCTGTTATATTCTGGAAGCAAATGTGAAGATTTTTGAAGAATTGATCTGAATAGAATTTATAATTTTTTGGTGGTCTGTAAGCCACTACGATACACAGTTGCCAATTGTTAATATCTGCTTTGAAAGCAACAAGTCTCCTACATCCCGTTTCAATTTCCTCTATTTTGTGTTTATAGTCATCCTTAAAGTTCACGAGAATCCCTCCCGCGTGCCTCCCCCTCTTCCCCACCCTTTGCGCGCCCTGCAGAATGCTTGCACCCGTCACATTATAGAGATACAAGCCCCTTACCATAGATAATATAATCAACATGTGTCTCTGAGGACATAAATCTCCTTACCCAGGTTAAAAACGAAGGCTGTATAGGGACACTCAGCACATGTAAGGACGAAACGCAGGATAACACAGCCCTACAGAGGATTTTACTGGCCGTAGGTCATGACGCCAGAGCCTTGTTGGCCTGCAAGACTGCAATTTTAGTCCAGGGTGTAGTACGTGGAAGTGAGGACGACATTTACGTGTGTTCAGAAACGGTCACCCCTTACACCTTACACCCAGAAAGAACATTAGAACATGCCATTACCGTTTAATAGTTGTTACAGTCGCAACGTCTGCTTTCATGAAAGTCAAATCTATAATAATGCCGGCTTTAGACGAAAGCATTAATTTCCTTCAACATTTTTGCTAGCATAAATACTACGTAAATGCTTCCAAAAATCTTATAACAGATAGTACTTTACACGAAAGCATTTCATGGAACATTTTGGTTCGCTATTGCAATTACAATGTACAATACATACAGCACGAAAGGCACGTCGCTGTGTGCACGGTGTTTACAATTGAAATAGCTAAAATATTCTTCCATACGTGTACAGTAAACGTTGTAAGGTGTGTATTTTATCAGCGCCATTCTTCTCTACCTAAAACCATTTAATAGGAAGCGATATTCCTCTCGGTTGAATAGTTATCGTATTTTAGAAGTGTGAAATGATACGTTGTTTACATCTCATGCGGCCACCATTACACCTGCACTCATGACCTAGAGGTCGCTTCTGATTGGTTATGCTGCGAAAAATGCTACGGAAATAGGACGGGTTCTATCCTTGAGAAATGCCATGAAATATGCCATTGCATCTGAAATGCAATAAGAATTTTCACTTTACACGGTAGCATTTTGGTCATGACACAAATGTTAAGGAAAATGCTTTCGTCTAAAGCTGGCCTAACAGAAGGCAAGCCTCTCTCTCTATCTAGATCTACAGCCCTTGGTGAGCCTTGGCCTCCTCCACAATCTGCCTCCATTCCACTCTGTCATCAATTCTTCTCCTCCATCCTTTAATTTTCATCGTCCGCAACTTTGCAGCAACGTCGTCTGTCCATCGAACTCGTGGTCTGCCCTTTCTTCTTGCGTGAGGAAGCTTTTCTCTCAACATTGTTCTTGGCATCCGGTCCTCAATCATTCTCTTTACATGTCCCAACCACTTTATTCTCTGATCTTTGACAAATCTCACTATATCCTGGCCTCTTATTAAATAATGTAGCTTTGCATTATATCTTACTCTCCAGCCATCATCTTCCTCACAGGTCCATATATCTCTCTTAATATTCGTCTCTCAAATATTCTGAGGGCATCTTCTCTTACAATTTTAAGTCCAATTCTCTGATCCTTAAGTGACAACTGGTTGTACCAGTGTTTTATAAGTTTTGATTGAGCTTTGTATTTCTTGTAATCAATCAGTCTATTTATGAGCATATGCTTATTTCCAAAATATGCACGATTGCTTGCCTGCATTTTTTTCTTTATCACTTTACTCATATCATTATCTTTATATACCATTGTTCCCAGATATCTTAAACAAGGAACTCCCTCAAACTTTTTCTCTCCAATTGTCAGATCTTGAGGTATTTTTCTGATCTGAGACTTAGACATTCTCATATACGTAGTCTTCTTTTTATTTACAGTGAGCCCCATTTTTATTGCTTCTCTATCCATTTGCTCATAAATTTGTTTAACTGTCTTTATTGGTCTAGTAATATCATCTCCATATGCGCAGATTTGACTGGACTTTCCAAATATTGTTCCCTTCTGGTCAACTACATTCAGTACTTTGTGCAATACCAGATTAAATAATACTGCCGAAAGGCAATCCCCCTGTTTCACTCCTGTATTGCATTCAAATTCTTCACTCAGTTTACTACTTACTTTCTTTCACTCTTGCCTTAGTAGTCTTATTATTTTGAGGCGGGTATTATACTCCTCAAGTACTTTAAACAGTTCATTCCGATTAACACTGTCAAAAGCCTGCCTGAAGTCAACAAATAAAAATGCAAATCCACATCATGTTCATAAAACTTCTCCATCATCTGTCTAATAATAAAATAAGAAGTGTGATGCCTCTGTAATTTCCACATATTAATTTATCACATTTCTTATAAATTGGGCATATTATTCCGGATTTCCATTTGTGGGTCATGGTTTCAGTTTCCCATATCATTACAATCAATCTATATATTGCCACCAACAAACTGCTACCACCAAGTTTAATAAGTTCATTATCACTTCAACCTCGCCTGGAACTCTATTATTGCTATTTTTTTCATTACAAATTCAACTTCTTCCATAGTAGGTACTTGTACCTTATGATCATCTCTATTCCCTATATTCCTATTATACTGCTCTTCTTCTTGGTCTCCCACTTTAGTATTCAAAATCTCTTTGAAGTGTTCTACCCATCTATTCAGTATCTGGTTCTCTTCTACAATTACTTCTCCATTCTTATGCTTACAACCTCCTATTCTTGGCTCACATCCTATTCCAGTTACGTGCGGTGACGTCGACACTTGAGGTAGCAATCAGTGGCGTGCCTAAGGGGGATTGATGAGGGTCACCCCCCTCCCTTTAGGGCCCAGTATTCCTAAGAAAAGAACGTCAAAGGTGGGAAAAGATTGCAAATTGAGGAATGACTACTAAAAAGCAACACGAAACTCCTATTTCCAAAATAAAAAAATATATAAATTTGATATGACTACTAAGCCAGAAATCATGGGTTCGAATCCTGGCCTGTCCACGGGTGTTCTTTGTGTGTCCCTTCATCAATTATATCCTATCATCTTCTCGATTAGGCAAAAGTGGCAGAAAAGCGAAGTAAAATATACCAAATCAAACACTCAATGGTTTGATTTGATTTTTGTTACTTAGCGTCACCTTATGTCACATTTGATTAATCGCGATGATGATACAATAAAATTGATGAAGGGACACACACAAATAACACCCATGCCCAGTTCAAGGTTCGAACCCGGAACCCGTACTGTCGTAGCGCGCTGTGATAACCACTCCCCCACGGACGTCTGCCGACAACAAAGACGACAGAAAAGCGCTAACCATTCGGATACGTGGGTATAGGTAAAGCAAACTGCATTTTTCCTCCATGGTGTTTTTCAATTGGATTTTTTAAACACCATCTTTGTATATGATTAATGTTTTTTTGAAGAAAAAAAATGCTTTACTAGATTTCCCTAATTCCTCCATCTCACGATGTCGTTACTGAAGGATCCGGATTCGAGCATGTGCCTGTGCATGAGTGTTTTTCTTGTATACACCCTTCACCTGTTTAATTGAATCTACGTTCATCGTCATGGCAGAAATTAGGTAAAGTGATGAAAGAGCAACGTTAAAAAAATACAAATAATTTCTTCCCAGTGCATCTGAAGGGCACTGAAAAATCAGGAGTCCAGAGTTCTCTGTTCACGATTGTCCCTTATATGACTTCCATAAGCTCATTAGCTTATGGGACAAGCGACAAGTAATGTTCACACTGTCAAACTAGTGACACACACTTCCAGACTGTAAAATACCATTCATTGCACATGAGGGTCCAAACAGCAAACGACACGTTCATATGGCGTATTCGCGTGCTACTTGTTACTTCGGTCGGAAAGCTCCTTAAAGGAAGGGTGCTGAGACAGAAGCGACGCGCTACAGGGGGAGTTCCCAAGTAAGTGACAAGCGACATGGTGCATTCAGTCTATTAGCAAGCGTTGCTTGCGAACAACAGATAGGCGACACGATAAGCCGCACATTACAACAACAGATCTAGGCTACACGATAAGTCACACGTGTCGCTTTGTCGCTTCTGCGTCGCTCAAACTGGGCCATTTCCTCAATAGCTTGCAACATGTTGCCGTGGTTTGTTGTTCGCGCATACGCGATGCAATGAGTGTCTTGCTTTAGTGAGATTGCGCACCAAAGCGACAAGCGCCACGCGACACTTATCGCTTGAGGATTTCACCAACCGAACGCTGGCCTGTGCTTCCCGTCATGCCGCTACGATGTGAAATGTTGCTCTTGGTTGACTCCTTTCCAAGCAACATGTGTCGCTTCGGTATGAAAGTTGCCTTGACCGAATGACCCGTGTCGCTTTGGTGTGAAATCCTCGTATCGTTTGTCGCGTGTCGCTTTGGTCTAAAATCTCCTTGAGGAAACGGTGCAGTCAGAGCTTTTGTCCCTACGGTTCGAAAGGCTGCATTGATTTCCGACTGTTCGCTTTCAAGCAACATTTGTGGTTTGTCGCCTCGGTATGAAATATCTCTCAGGATACTATTTATATTCTAATAACATAGAAAAATAAACTCTAATACACAGTGCAAGACCTGACGTCCGGAATGACATTGCGATGTTTCTTCTTGTGTTACGCATGCTATTTATTTATTAATTTTATTTTACTTTTCTTTCCAAATTAATGCCATTTCGTGACTGCAAATCACTCCACAAATATAACTGTTTCCATCAATTCACGTACCGCCTTTTAAGACAAACAAATCTACACAATATATTCCAAAAACTAACAAAGCCGCATTACTTTCATAAGAAAATTAGCACCGACATTGATCGCACTGCCATCTATGTTTCTCATCCGTCTGGGGAACCAGTTTGTTGGGTCGTTTTCCACACTACGTTATTCAAGGCGCTGTAGTTTAGCTAACCCATTTTTTTTATTGGTGGCCGAGAGATTAGAATATTTAAATAAAACACTACTAAGACAAGAGTGAGAGAGAGTGTGAGCAAACATTTGTTATATCTTCCGTATTAAAAAAACAAAAAAAAACAAGAGCGGCGGCCGTTTCTACCTGAAACTGGTGAGTCGGAGGGAAACCCAGCTAGAGTACTCCTTCCAGTTTTGCCGGCAGATCTCACCGAGGGACGAGAACCGCGTGAAAAAAGAAGTGTTATAATATGTGAACTGTGGCTTCAACAAGACACTAAATATTGTGATTTGAAAATAATTAGAGATGTAAGATTGATTGATCTATGTCTGCTAGACTAGCTACTCCTCAGTGCACATCACTGTCCTATTCTCATTCTATCTATTACTCTGTAGAATTTTCATATTTCACTTTGTTGATTTAATTCTTGTATCTCTAGCATCTTCTTTTTATACATCATTTTCTACTTTTGTTTTCAGAGTCTATCTGCTTTTCTTCTTAATTCCTCATACCTCTCAGCATTACTTCGAGTTTCCCTCTGTAACATTCTCTCTCTAGGCATTCGAGGTGAAGAATCTCCTAAGGAATCTCAAAAAGGATATCAATAGAAGATTCGATTCGATTTGGTGTTTGAAGTCCACTTTATGCACAGTAAGGCTAACCGGGACTTGACCTACAGTTTAAAGTGGGATCCGAACCACTATGAGCCTCAACCGGGTTTCGAACCCGGGACTCCTTGATTACAAGGCAACGACGTTACCACTGTGCCATCGGGGAGGCCCTATCAATGGAAGATGTATGACTACGTAATTTATGTGAATCTCTTCAGATGAGGAGGGCCAGACTTCGGATTTTTCTACAAACCTTTCATATCTGTCTTTTTGTGTTAAGCAGCTTCATGAATGGGTTTCCCCTTAGCCAAGAGGTCCTCTTCTATCTTCAAATGTGATATCAACCCTCACACAGTTTGAAAGTAGCAAATTGAAAGTCAGATTACCTGGTGAAATAAATACCCTGCGGTCAATGCTGGAAAAATTTAAGGAGAAATCAAATTCTTTGTGTTGGCACCCAGAGTTTGAATCCGGCCTGTGCATGAGTCAGGCACGTATCCAGGAATTCCTTTCAGGGGGGGGGCTCAACACCATTTTCTAAAGGGGTATAGTAAGAACCTCACAATTGTATGTTTAAGACCAGTGGTGGCAATTGGGTTCCAAAAAAGGGGGGGCGGACGGCGGTGTAAGGAAAGTTTACTTTCTCTATGTTGAGGCAAAAAAAATGGGGACCAACTATCCCTTAATTAAATCGTCGCCACTGTAAGGCTGTCATTTTAATCAGAACGTGAAATCGGAACATTGTTTACCACTCGACTCCTCTGTTTCCATGCATTAACATTGTGTGCCGGAACCATCTCAGTATGTGTGTTTGTCCATTTCTTCTCATCAGGCATAAAAACATCTACGGTGTTTTTGAGTGTTTTTACGAAGCTGTTACACATGCACGGGATGGACAATCCACTCGACAACGCGAGATTCAAATTGTGGGCTGTGAACTGGACGCAGACAGCTCTCGAATATTTCTCTCTGATTCGAGCCTGAACACCACTAACGTGTCTTGTCCTCCCATGTTTGCAGCTCTTATAAAAGCCGAAACACACCAAATTGTTCAGATTCAGGCCTTAGCACTCATAAGTGTTCAAAAATGCCTGTCACAGCTTCCGCTGTCTTGTCATATATCGGCACGAAACAAAGGAAGTCTTCTCGAATACAGTTGGATCACGAAACAAATAATGCACAGTGAAAACCCTTCCGTTCCCAACACATCTAATGTTTCGTCTCCCAGTATGATCAAATGCTTACTCATTTATCTCAAGTGACGTGCCCAAGGGAGTGTTGGTGAGGTCATAACCCCATTTGACCCAGTATTCCTTTTTTTTAAAAAAAAGAAGAAGAAGAAGAACGTCAAAGACAGGAAAAAATGGCAAAATCAGGACTGACCACCAAAAATAGTATGCGTAACCCCTCTCCCTTCCGAAAATTATGGGCACGCCACTCTTTATCTCGGACACATTTTTTAAAATCAACTCACCAGAAGTTTTATCATTCCGTATTGGAGATTAAAGTAAGATGCGTTCTTCCTGCAGGTTTGGATATGATCCTTTAGGGTGCCGTCGTCTGCCTGCCTTCCCACCTAACCTTAACAAGGCCCTAATTTTCCATCCTTGTGACTTGGATTTTCAAGAGTTAGGAAGGTTTCAGACCGAAGGGACACGCGATACATGACGATTGGAATGGGCCAATCAACAGCAACGTTTCACACCGTAGCTACACAAAAGGCCGCACAAACATAATTTCGACTTGTGAAATCCTCAGGCGACACGGTGTGAAATCTCTCTTATTAGGCTACTGTCATTGTCACCTCGAAGCAATAGCTCTTGTTCACCACAGAAGAAAAAATTTCTCCTCAACCGGTGGGAATGCTCCTCAGTTTTCTTCTCTCTCCTATATTTTCTGTGCTTGTTCACTATACAGGCAAAACCTTACGATTTGATATACACAGGACATGTACTATGTAGACATTTTAACGAAAAATCGGTTGAAGTCAAGGATGGCTAGGTGGCTCAGTTGGTAGAGCTCTGATTCGGGTTCTGGTAAAGCCTGCAATTTCCGCCTAAAATGTCTACATATGCAACATCTTCTCGCTTTCTCTTCTCGACATTCATAAAATTTTCGGCTGTCTCTTCATGGTAGTTAAATGTTTGAATGTGTTTCGAACCCAGTAGGCTTAAACAAAAGTATTTTTTATACCATGAAATTCTCGGACTGCTTATACGAAATTTAGTTCTGGCAAAACTAAATCATCACTCAAAACTTTGATTTTCAGTTGATCTATGCAGCTTATTTCTGTTTTAATAAACCACTCCGTCTTGTCTCGATAATTATTTCTCCCAAATTATCATCACATTATTCAAGAAGCCAAAATCCTAATTTTATCTAGTGTAATC
The DNA here is from genome assembly GCF_977018435.1 of Lepisma saccharinum. NCBI lineage: Eukaryota > Metazoa > Arthropoda > Insecta > Zygentoma > Lepismatidae > Lepisma > Lepisma saccharinum. Next base: position 34,318,495 of record NC_139231.1, read on the forward strand.
AGAAAAAAAATCCTGAAGGGGGGCTCGAGCCTCCTGATTCCCACCTTGGATACGTGCTATTGACAATAATAGGGTTATAGAACACCATCCGTCTTGTCTCGATAATAATTTCTCTCAGATTTATAAATTTATTATCTTCACATTATTCAAAACGCCAAAAATCTAATTTTATCTAGTGTAAGCAGAAAAATTTCCTGAGGGGGGGGGGGCTCAAGCCACCTCATCCCCACCTTGGATACGTGCTATTAACAATAACAGGGTTATAAAACACTCTCCGTTTTTTCTCGATAATTATTTCTCTCCTTAAATTATTTTCACATTATTCAAGAAGCCAAAAACCTAATTTTATCTAACGTTAACTGAAATATTTCCTGGGGAGAGGGTCGAGCCCCCTGTACACCATCTTGGATACGTGTTATTGTCAATAACAGGGTTACGGAACATTCTCCGTCTTGCCTCGATAATTATTTCTCTCCTTAAATTATTGTCACATTATTTTATTTCACACCACAAGAAACCAAAAACCTCATTTTATCTAGTGTAAATTTAAAACTTTCGGGGGGGGGGGGGCTCGAGCCCCCTAAGCCACCTCTCTGGATACGTGCCTGGCATGAGTGTTCGTTCTTTGCGAGTGTCCCTTCATAAACTCATCCTTATCGTCGCGATTAGCCATAAGTGGCATGTCTTTTGGTGGATGCACTTCATTCGGTGATTCTAACTCCCTGAATATATAATGTACCAATTTCTCAGGTCCTGTTTCTGTTTTCATGAAAGCCGACATTTCGACTGTAACAACTAATAAAACAGTACTATACGACGCACGCTTTTAGAAGCGATATCGGGTGGGGCCACGCAGAGGGTGTGCGTGGCGATCAACCAATGGCAGGAGTGCAACGTTGTACAGTTAGGAGACTGCGGCGCGGAAGTTAAAAGCAGTGTTCTGTATTTTTCTTGCGCGCAAGAAGTTTTCATAAAACTCTCCACTTTAAGGTTCATCATAAGATGGGGAAAGACATTTTGAACCTGACTGTCCAAGTCCCATGAATTTCCGTCGCCTACAGGCAGAGTTATCGCTCCTTGAAGAAACAAGGGAAACACCTTTCATTTCCTTCCGCCTGTTTTTTTTTCGTTGCCACCGTGTTGACGCAGTTGAGTTGTTGTGTCTAGGGAAAACTGTGGGTGTTAAATTCGCCTCGATATAAACAATGACCCTTCATTGTTCTGGGCGTTCTCGAACATTGAAAGCCTGGGTCAGTTTGAGTTCAGCGTTTTCGTAGCAAGGACGGTGTAAAATTATTCGCTTACCGTTCACTCGTGCGCCACAAAGAACAGTTTGTGAAAAGATTAAATACAGCCCTTTCGTGCCATAGTGTGTGTTCCGTGTGTTCTTTTTATTTTAAATAATGTCACTCTCAAAACTTAGCACCAGTAGTACAGGCACCAAGGGTGCAAAATCTAATCATTAACCTCCAAGAGAGTGACTCGGAAATGAGTGAAATCAGTGACACAGAGACCCATGGGCGTCCGGGAGGGGGGGAAGGGGGCCGTGCCCCCCTGGAAAATGAAAGTCAACCAAAAATTATATATTTTTCACAATAATTTCATTACAGCCACAATAATATGTGCTAATTATTGCATGAATATGATATTCAAATTTAAGCAATGTTTTTGAGGAAACAACACTATTATGGAGGAAAATGTGACTTGTTTGCCCCCCCTGGAAAACATCCTGCGGACGTCCATGCGGAGACCGAGGAAGACGACGAGAGCGGTGATGAATAAATAAATACCTTCAAGCTTCTTTCAGGTATGGGTTTCTCGTATATGCTACAGTGATATCATATTATAATTCTGTGCAGAAATATTCACTATATTATTTCACTGTACTCATATATACCGTGCATGCATTATCAAAAATAATGGACACATCGCGAATTTTCTGTCCTTTCCTTGCGCTAAAAGTTAGTTTGGCAACAGCGCAGTAGCACTGGCTGGGTATTGGCCAAACTCATGTTCCTTCTAAAAGCGTGCGCCGTATAGCATGTTCTAATGTTCTTTCTGGGTGTAAGGTGTAAGGGGTAACCGTTTCTGAACACACGTAAATGTTGGCCTCACTTCCGCGTACTACACGCTGGAAACTGCAGTCTTGCAGGCCAGCGTCTGGACCTACGGCCAGTAAAATCCTCTGTAGGGCTGTGTTATCCTGCGTTTCGTCCTTACATGTGCTGAGTGTCCCTATACAGCCTCCGTTTTTAACCTGGGTAAGGAGATTTATGTCCTCAGAGACACATGTTGATTATATTATCTATGGTAAGGGGCTTGTATCTCTATAATGAGACGGGTGCAAGTAGCATAAGTGCTGACGCACCCAAAATTTTAATTTCAATCAATCGATAACGTTCTTTCATGGATACCGGTAACAAATAAACAAAATTATTCATTGTTAGTTAGTACTGCAACTATTTACTGCTAATAATAATAGTATTATTATTAATAATAATAAAATTACTGTTAATTTTATTATTATTAAATGTTATTTCCGTTATCTAACATAAATAGGTTGTTCAATAGTTGATGCCAGTTACAATAGGTGCAATTAAATAGGACTAAACGAACATTCGCTGCACACCCTACATAATTAATTCGGTTTTTTAAATGAATTCTGAGATCAAAACCAACAAGTGCAATGTGTCAAATTAAAGATAAGAGTTGACACTACAATTTTTGTTTGGAACACTTTCTTCTCAGATGCCTAGGTTATTAGTGATTTAATGATAAACATAAAATTATTAGTAAAGAAATACAATTTTTTTCACTAATCTGTGATTTACTAATTAACGGTTGCTAATATCGAAATATCTAAGGTAACCTTAAATATAGAACGCATCGCACGCTTTCGTTTAAAAAGAAGAACGTTGAAACCGGACCATTAGTTTCAGAGGTATAGTAGTTTTTTTTTTACCAAAAGTTAACATCCGCCATCTTGGATTGGCCGCCATTTATATTAGCTATCACTTTAAAATGGCAATCATGCTTTTTTTTGTATTCTTACACACCAATATAATTGTGGCTAGTGTTGCCCACGAGACGAGACTTTGGCCTGTCTCGTCTCGTGGAAATGCTGTCTCGTCTCGAAAATATTAGTTTGTCTTATGACACATGGTCAATCTCGTCTCGTCTCGAATTTTTAAAAGCCTGTCCCGTCTCGTCCCGTGGGCAACACTAATTGTGGCATAAAGGAAAATTAGTACCCCCAAATTATATCTAATTCTTAATTTTGCCCACTTGGACCATTGACTAAAAATTAAAAATGTTGCCATGTTTACTTAGTATGATCACAATCAATTTACGAAAGGTCTTAACTGTAGTTTAACAAATTACGGAAAGTTTTTAAATGTATCTTAACAAAAATGACAAAAAGTATTAAATGTACCTTAACAAATAACAAAATGTCACTTAACAAATAATCAAAGGCTTAACAGAACTTTAACAAATCAAAAAAATTTTAGCTGTAGTGTACCAAAACACAAATCGTAACAATCATAAAAGATTATAACTGCACCTTAACAAATCATAAGAGAAAGTCCCAACCTGCATTAAATGAACCTTAATAAATAGTTAATAATAATCCTAGGTACCGTAAATAATAAAGATCTTGATTCTACGTAACGAATCACAAAATACAAAATCATGGTCTAAAAGGATAGAACCACTTAAATCACACAAAAAATGTTTTATTTCCTTTTTCTTGGTAATTTACAGGCCTCCACAGTATGATCTGGACGTAGCCATTAAGAAATACATCTTCAATGAAAAGAAAAAGATGGATCGGCAAAGGCGCCTACTGCAAGGCCATCTACCGTCCCCAGTGACAAACGTTAACTTGCCAGCGATGCGAGGCGATGAAGACTGGAAGACAGTCGACGAGGAAATTGAAGACTATGTGAAAGATCTACAAAATAACGATGAACAATTTGACATGTCCGGTGAGGCCGGAATATCTGATGAACTAGGGTAACATTTAGTGTACAGCTCTGTAATTGTGGAAAGTGATGGAATAAAATTTAACTCTTAACGGGTGTCTCATGTACATTATTTGTAATTATTGAATGTCTAATTTCTTCACATTAACTTCACTGCGCTGAAACCAAGATCGCATCGAGACGACACCTAGACTGATATGTTGCTTGTCGAACCAGCAGTTCACATACGACATTATGTTTATACACCTCGGTAGATCATCAGACAGGCTACAGAGTAGCCCCTACTCTAGCAACCATTTCGAGCGCCAGACTGGTTTGAGGTAGACAAAGACTGCCGCAGAGAAGAAAAGGGAAAATTTCTACTTCGCCACCCCTTTTTTTTTCAACACGCCAACCGCTGCAAAAGTTGAAAGCCCACAGCCTCAGGTACTCTCTAGTCCATCACTATAAGGACTGTTACAGGATTGCTTTTCCTTGATTCCCTTTCATTTCATCCGAAGAACTCGGTGGAATTATTAACTTCTCTTATCTAGTGTATAATTTACAGTGTGTTATCGGTGAGTCATGTTGATTATAATTTATTATGGCATAATACAATAAAGGTAATACAATAGTATTTTAACAGCAACACGTTCAAAATTATGCATGCACTTTGAATATGATTATAAATATTCTGTTATAGCTTCATAATACTCCTCTAGAATATATGCCTCTTGAGGAAATTGGGGAGCTCCGAATGAGTGAGCGGTAACCCGGTCGAGAAGACCTACAACGACTGGGGGTTCGTCGGGCTGACCACCCGTCACCCCAATACTGGTCTAAGATCTCCACGCTATAACAGGTGACGGAGGAACAGTGTGGGAGGGAGACCAGCAGTCGGTAGGTAAGCCAAGGCTCTCAAGGGCTGTCGCGCTGTGGGTTTTTTTTTTTTTTTTTTTAAATTAATAGTATAATATAGTTTAATAAAAATAGTTTCGATCTAAATTGAATATAATATCTATCTATATGAGCCCACGGTAAAGCATAATAAATCTACAATTTCTAAGCTGTTGTACTGAGATTTTCAAGATTTTGTAGTGTTCTGACTTGATATAAGAAACATATCTACGAAATAATATTATGTTGCAATATGTCTAGAATTTGCTCAATGTTTACCGTGGATTTGCTGGACTGATTGTGTATTTTCCAGAGGAAAAATACAAGATGTGGATATATTCATAATGAAATATATGCCATATCCGCGGATGATTCTTGTTGGGAAACCTGATGGTAAGAGACCAGTAGGAAGGCCAAGACGAAGATGGAGGGATAATGTTGAGATGGACCTAAAGGAAATTGGTAGGGATGGAAAAGAGTATATAGATCTTGCCAGGGGCGCCGACTTGACAAAATTATTGGGGGGGGGCTCTGATCACTGAAATTAATTAATGAATGACTCACCCCTCCTTTTTTTAAGTTTTGGCCTCAGTGTTCGGAATCTCCTAAAAGCCCATGAATTCCTAAAAAATATTAAAATTTTCATTTACAGTTCGAATGCAAAATGTAAATTGTTCACGAATGGATATGTCACAAGTTTTGTCAACCATAATAGCAAAATATTCCCGACTTTTAATATCTGCTACTACGGAGCGCAAAACATATATCAATGATCTCGTTCTGAATGTCATGTGAGAGCTATTTGTAACCCGAATGTCTCATCCACTCTCCTAGTTCATGCACATCATCTTTTGAAACTCTTTTTAGTAAAAATGTTAAGAATATTCATAATTATATACTTAGTATATATTAATAAGTCATGTGTTTTGCTGTCTCTGGTCATAGCCCCCCAAAGTTGATGGTCTAGAATATTTCAAATGTGTATTGAAAGTTAAGTTCATGTGGCACAATTCAGAGTAAACTTTACAAGAGAAGCAAAATAATATATTAGATCCTCTTAAGCAAAATTATTGGGGGGGCTCTGCCCCCCACATCGTTAACATTGGGGGGTTCGAGCCCCCAAAGCTCCATGGAGCCGGCGCCTATGGATCTTGCTCAGGATAGGGACAGATGGCCTGTGTTGCTGCAGCCATGAACCTTCGGGTTCAAGAAGGCTAGAGAGTTAGTTATCCGCGGATGACGTGTTCACAGAATTTTTAACCCATAATATTTGTATTTTACTTATTGTACATCGCTTTTCTGTCGGTTAGGCAAATCGTGACAATGGGGATGATGAATCATGATTAGATGAAAACGGATGAAAGAAACCCCCATGCCCAGGCTAGGACTTGGAACCGGAAGCTTCGGTGTAAGATCGCGAGCAAACACTACAGGAGAACTTGAGGCAAGTTGGCGAAGCAGGCAAGATGACGAATTCCAATTTTCTTCTCAATAGTCTGCGGTGGTTGTGTGCGACAATATTCCGAAGTTAGCGGACGTCATGGCGATCGTTGGGAAAGAAAGCTCTTGAGATCGCGAAGTTCTCAACTCCTTGAAGATAATGAAATATAAATAGTGCATTTCTGGAAAGGTAAATATCACACTAATAATTGAGATAAATATATTTTGTAATTAGAACTTATTTGGAACATAATATAGGATATTTGGAAGTTTTAATATCCTGAGAGATGAATGGCAATATGACGACAAGTGAAAATATGCTTTATAGGACAAGATGACGAACAGCGACGAACCCTTCATTTCCTTCTGCTTGATGTTGGTATGATTTCTGTTCGCGGTACGACGGTGATTCATTCAATTGTGACATTACATGTTTTGAAATCTACGTCAATGTGCGTGTAGACAGTGTTCATATGATCCGACACTCTACTGTTTATATACCGGTACTTTTTATATTTTTTTCCATTGTTTTAGGCCTGCCACAAGTACAAGTGGTAGCACATTTCACATATCACGTTCATCACTCATGTCAGAATTGCTGTTCTTAATCTTGCCAGTTCGTCAACTTACTCACTCTTTGGGCAAGTTGGCAACTTTTGCACCGCTATGTAAATTGTTCTTTATGCTTTACATAACAATATTGCAATGATCACGTGTATTCTATTCTTGTACCACAAGGTTCGGCTATGTATCTGGACAATTAGGTACATTTCCATGCTGTACTTTAGGAGTCATGAAGCAAAATATATTATCATCACCAACTTGCCTCAAGTTCCCCTACTCACTCGGTCACCGAGCAATCTATTACAGCAGATAGCAGTAAATAAAAGCCAATCATACTTTCTCCTGATAATTTTTTATTGGCAAATTATACACAATGAGGCATTTTTTAAAATTATTTTATTTATTTATTTATTTATTTGAGAAAATTCTAGATACAGCACAGGCGGCCATTATACACTGAAATTGTCAACAATTAAAAAGCAAAATAATAATAAGCAAAATATAAAAAAAATAATTAAAAGTAACAAAATAACACAAAAATAAATAGAAAATTAACAAAAAAATAAGTAAAGGTGGCACTATTTGATATTATTTACAAACATTTCTTCTAATAGAAGACCGAAAGGCAAACTCAGAGGAAAATATATCTATACTTGATGAGAGATCATTGTATTGTGTGGAAAGTCTGTAAAAGAGAGATCTTTTTAAATTTCTAGTCTAGGTTTTTCTGTGTAAAATAAGGTTGTTTTGGGTGCTGTGCGCATAGGTACTCGAAAGTATGAAGAATTCCTCAAGGAGTGTGTTGCAACGAATTTTACCACTGACAATTTTGTATAAAAAATTGAAATCATTCTGCAAATGGCGCTGATATGTAGTCTGTAAGTTTAGTAAGGACAAGAGATGCGAGGATGAAAAATTGCTCAATGAGAGAACAGCTAGGAAGAAGTGAAGGACTGAATCGATTCTAGAGAGCTGAGTGGTACACGACATGGACCAGACGGGAGTGCAGTTTTATGTTATTGGGGACATGAATGATTTGAAGTATAAGATGAGGGCTGAGATGTCACTAATTTCAGTGAAACGATACAGTAAACCTAATAGACGCATGGCCTTTTTTGTAGTGCCTAAAATTTGTTCCTCAAATGTGAGCTTTTGGTCGAAAACAATGCCTAGGTCTTTGTGAGAGGATACTGCTTTGATGTTATTGCCAGATATGGAGAAAGATGACTTTAACAGGCTCTTCTTGAGAGAGATAGTGAGAGTAGTACAATTTTCAGGATGTAATTTAAGGTGCCATGTCAGACACCAGGAAGTAAATGTTGTTATGTCATTCTGAAGAAGATGAGTATCTTTGGAAGTGTAGATTTCTCTGAAAATTTTACAGTCATCTGAAGAAAAGAAGATAATTACTAGAGATGCTGAGATTACCTGTGAGATGGTCGGCAAGGTCGTCGACGATAATTTTTAACATCGTTACATTTGTAAACCTTAATTAAGGACTATTTTCAAACACGTTCACGGAATGCAGTAGCCAAAAGAGTGACAAATGATGTGTCGTTAAAAAGGGAGGGAGGAGGGAATATTTATAATTATGCTGTTCGAAATATTCTCAGTAACGATATTTTCACCTTAGCCCATTTTTGAAATTTTCAGAACTCTATCTAGACCACATTAAAACAAAAATCTCAGAGAAATAAATTCACAACGAGTTTTCTCATATAATTTTTGACTACATAAATTAATTTTGTGACACAGTTAAACTGCATGGATTTAGAACTTCTAAGCTGAAAATTTTAATAGGAGCTAGATACCTTGAGAGTGTTGTAATGTTGCATTTAAGCGAAATATGGTTTTATTGTCAATAATAACTAACAACTCTAATCATTTTTATGTTTCGTAATATGTAGATATATACCACAGAAGATTTGAAGACTAAAATTGGTAAACGCTGTAAGTGCCACATTAATTCAAACACCGCTTCCCACGTTAAACTGTGAAATGTGCCATGCTTTATAATGTGGTAAACGTGAAATGTAGCTGGTGGCCCTCTAAGTAGTTCAAAGGGCGTGTAAAGAGGTCACTAGTGTGCACGTTCTTACGGGCTGATGTGCGGAACGATGCGATTTCCCAACACTTTCGCTTTTGGCACTTACAATGTTTACCAGTTTTAGTCCTCAATTCAAGAAGTATTAATAAGTTGGCTATTTAGAAAAATACGGATGCCACAATAGAAATATATTATTGTCTTGAGTCCGTGCATATTTTCCGTATTAATATTGTTGATACTAGAAAGACTCATAAATTATCATCCTGTAAGAAGTTGCGCTGTCTTTGGATTTATATTTGTACACTAAGATAACGAAAATCGTAGCAAAATATGGTGACTGATAATACATATTTTTTTATAATTCATTTTATTCCTTATTTAAAACTAGAAATATAAGGTTTGTTGTCGAGTTAACACTCCTGTGGCTAGAAGTATTGGGCGGCGCCAGAAAATTTTGACCGGGTGGGCAGGATCCATATATTGATAAATTAGGGTGGGCATATTTGAGATATATGCGTTTCACAAACATGTTCCTTCTCTCTATCGCTCCCCAACCCCACTCCTGATTTTATTTGTATATCTTCCCCCATTTCTTTATGCTGGCGTACATTTCCTTATTTGTCCTTTACATACATTTTCCCTCTGTTTGTGTTCCCCGTTACTCTCTCTCTCACTCACTCTCTCTATCTACCTATCTTCAGTGGCGTAGCGTTATAGTACGCCCGTACGCCCGGCGTTCCCAGATTTAAAATTTCAAAAATGCGTAAATGCTGTAAATATAAAGTAAAACTTGAATAATTTCATATATGTTTGACCTTCATGGCACTATAATAGCTATTTCTCGCGATCCGCTTGCAATGTTCCACTAACAACACTCGTTCTAGCATTTTTTTTTTCAATGCCTTTCCTGGCCGTACGCCGGACAGGTTCGGCGTAAAGGACTGTATATTCCTTGCCGCCTTTCTGGATGGAAAGCTTGGATCTCTACAGCACGCGCGCAAATGCTCTCTCGTACGCCAGCGTACGGAGCAGAGTTCTACGGTGATTGGTTCATGTGACCCTTCCTGCCTTCTGAAACAGACGACAGCGGTAGAATTCCTACCCGGTTCTTCGCGCTCGTGCCACTCGTGCTATGTGATGCTACAATACGCAATATTGACTGACGTAATTTTACCGAACTAGAATATACCACTTCATAATGGCCACGGCATTGTATAATTTATCGCACGAACAGCGATGTGCATTAAAAACTAAAAGATCAACACAGTTTTTGTAAAATAAGTTGGTGATGTCCTCGTGGTAGAAGTTCAGCCTGTGGCCGCTCTACTACTTAACCTGCAAAACTATTATTTATTATTACTGGGCGAGTCTTTTAAAAGAGGCCCCGTGGAAAATGCGCTCCTTGCTTGTAGGCAACCCTGGTACACCGAAGAGAAGAGCGGGTTAGAGAACAGTCCAGGATATCGGTGCCAAGCATATTCGACAACATGACATGACATGACATATCCTGGACTGTTCTCTGCCCCGCTCTTCTCTTCGGTGTTCCAGGGTTGCCTACAAGCAAGGAAGTAGTGGGAAAGGCCATATTATAAACCCGAGAAAGTATGAACCCCCCTCAAGCAGAATTGGCTACACTTAAAACAAGCTCAACATGCCCATATGAGTTTTTTGCTCAAGTGTGGAACCCTGTCTAATCCAAGATTTTTGTAAAAATGCCCTCATGGATTCCATGAGAAAGTATGACCCCCCTCAGATTGATTTGCCTACACTTATAAAAGGCACTTCTGTGAGATTGTTGTCCATAAATTTGTTAAAAATATGCCCCTCTTGATATTTTTTTTGGCCACACTTAAAACTAGGCCATGATACACCTACCCACATACACACCTACACCCACCCACACCCACCCACACCCACCTACACCCACCCACACCCACCCACACCCACCTACACCCACCCACACCCACCCACACATATTTACTTCCGGTCCACTTCCGGTCCACTTCCGGTCCACTTCCGGTTCACTTCCGGTCCACTTCCTGTCCACTTCCGGTCCACTTCCGGTCCACTTCCGGTTTAAGTTCAGAGAATTAATATGTTAACCTGAATATTTTATTTGGGCACCAGGCTCAACTTGTATATCTAGTACTAAGACAATGCATTTTGCAGAGACCCTCTAGAATTGCTCTGTGACTCTCTCATTTCTTACATCATAAACATATGATTTTTCACCTATGAGAATAACACTACATATGGTGTCATCAGGTAATGCCTCATGGAATTCACAGATAATTTTAATGTTTGTCCTGTCATTCACCACAACCTGTTTCCTTTTTGAAGTGTTGATGACAAACATGGGTCTCTGTGCCTTGAATTCATCTGGTGTGTAATACATGTCAGTATTGCCAGTAGTGACTCTTTTGAAAGCCGAAAATGCCTCATATAATTTGAGGAAATCATCCTTGGACATGTCTAAATTGTAATTTTCTCTAGGAAATACCTCATTTCTGCCATTTTTAAGATATATGTTCTTGATGTTGCAGTTATCAAATTTACTTGAATTTTTTTCCTGATTATTGTGTCTTCCAGTCTGAAACAATACCACTACAAAATCAGGCATGTCATATTGTATGCTGGAGAATGAATTTGTAGCATCAAATTCATAATAAGAACCAGATGCGGGCTTCTGTACACATTGATATGTATAAAATTGCAGAGGAACCTGTGGATTTTTTATTATATCAGCTTTGTATTTAAGAGCATAACTGGCTTCATACTCAACAACAGGGATTCTTAACTCCATAGTCTGAATAATGCATTTGCCTGCATCAGGTAGGGTATTAGGCAGAGCTTCCCCTGTAGGGTTTATTGTACTGTACCTCATCAAAACATTATTATCATTGGCAGCTCTTCTAAATGTGATTCTTAAACCACCCTTCCACATAATATCTTTGTAATCTGAGAAGAATCCTGGCAACAGACGCATGGGGAACAGCACAGTGTGGTTCTTAGATAATATCTTATCACCAGCCTCAAATCCGCCTATTTTGTAGTAAGAAGCCTCGGTTTTGGATAATTTTAATGTGGCCAAAGCTGTAGAGGTAATGCCGGGATAATCTACTCTGTTTATAACAACGCCATGCTTTCTGATCTCAATTTCAGAGAATAGATGTGGCACAAAATTATCTACAAGTCTTATATTAGAATTTGCCGGATAATCTGTTCCATCGAGCTTTACAACATCAAATTTGATGTATAGATCTGCTCTGTGGGGGTGTATAAATCCATCCCCTACATCAAGATCAACCTCAATCTCTGTGTTGGGTTGATTTAAATTTGCAAATGTTCTCCTGTTTGGGGGGAATGATTGTAGCTCATAACTCTCAATATTTTCCATTTTTTTCTTGTATGTATTTTTATTTAAATATTAATCTCTATGATAGCAGTTGTTGTGGCTCCAGCAAAATCAACTAATTCTTCTTTTTCATTAGTGACCATCAATTCAATGTAATCTATTCTATTATGACACACAGGAAAATATAATGTTGGGGATGGATTGTAGATGATGGGCTCCATAAATTCAGAGTTAGGTTTGAATGTTGCAATAATGCCTGTTTGTTTGTGAGTGCCTATGCCATTTGATTTGGTGATCATACCCTCGGCCACATTACAGTGAATATTTAGAGTCTCTATGGCTAAGAATTTAGGTATATTAATAGCAGTGTGTTTGATGGCTGGTTCAAGTTTTGTGTTGTTCTCAAAGCCTAACAGCTCTCCTATAGTACCCAGATCCACTGTTTCTGTGGCAGATACAATTTCTACTCTGTGAGTGACAGAATTTTGACTTAACACTACACCTCTGGGTAATTGAGCATTTAGAGTGGATAGATTATACTGCCCTGGAGTGATGACAATTTTTTCATCCCCAACTGCAATTGTATTGTTGTGGTGTGTAATATTTGGGATTAGGTACATGCCATAAAATGCTCTGAGAGCTATTGTTTTGGGATACACTATATCATCATGCAATTTGAGTTTCAATATTGAATTTTGGCTGGTGAGATGGAATACCCCCATGATGTTTCAGATACCACAAGGCTTTTTGAAAATTTTCAATTGATGGTTTATTTATTTGAGACATATATCTAAGAACAGATAAACACAAATGTCCACAATTAACATCTTTGAAATTTTGAACACGGGCATTATTGTAATAAAGATTAGCTGATTTTAGATATTTTACTAAATTTTCAGGTGGAACACCTCCAAATGAATCAAACACAAATGCCTCATCTTTTAAATATTTAAGATAACAAATCCAGTGAGTGCCCTGATTTTTGTACTTATCCAAATTAACAATGCCACACTCTTTGTTGAGTGGTTGTTCCGGTAAAGAATCAGACATGTACACACCTCTAAAATGTTTGATGCCCAGTGGCTTGATTAAAGCTTCAATATCTTGGTTTGTAAGCGGCTCTTGTTTTTTTAAACTTATTCATGGCTCTCTTAACACCTTTGCCCTGTTTCTCCATTGCCAGGTTATGGCGCTTCTGCTCATCTAATTCTGCCCTATTCTTCTTGGCATCTATTACTGTTTTTGCTATAGCAGCTGATCCCCCGGCCAAGCTCCCAACAGCCCCGAGAGCAGCTAAGATGGCAGGGATGGTAAATATGAATCCCCCCACATGTGATTTTTTTCTTGATTGCTGTAATTTTTTTAATTGGGGGGTACTAAGCAACAATTTCATACCATGGCCCTTTGCAATACAAGAGCTTTTTTTCTTGCGCTGCTTTTTGGTTAAAAGACTGTCAATAGGCCCAAGAGATTTAAGACCTGCATAAGGTATTTGATACATAACACCCTTGGCCTTCATTGTAGGTTTATTATATACATATTCACAACCCCCACCCCAGTTTTTGTTTGGTGCTCATAGCTATGGTGGTTCCCAATGCTGCTATTTTTTCACTCAAAGATGCATCTTTGCTTACAAATCTACCAAATGCAGCCTCTTCTAATTTCTTGTCTGCAACATGTCTCTTGTCAAGATCAGAATGTGTGTTGTATGCTATGTCATGGTCTCTACAAGCAGCATCTAAAGGATTAACACCAGGATCACCTCTGTTTAATCTATGGTCCAATTTTGTGCCTGGACCACAATACTGATAGCCTGGAATGTGTAGTTCAAATGGCAGCTTGTTTATAATATCATTAACCAACCCCCGACCCTCAGAAATATTCCAAAATTTAGGTGGTAGAGTATTAATAATTTTTATGAGATATCCAATCCCCTTAGTGTCATTCACTATAAAATTAGACAATTTTGTGCTTATCATGTCCATAATTCCAACCTTTTCATTGTAAAAATTGTGGTTCCCTGCATTTTCCTCCCCAGCTATCACCAATAACCTATCTACAAGTTTCCTGACATCATCAACCCACACAAATTCTTTAGGCAGGGTGTTGTATTGTTTGATTCCACTGCCAGTCTTGATCTGTGACCATATGGGCTTGATTAAATTGTTGTATTTTGCTCCACTGCTCGACTTGACTCTTTTTTGTGTGGGATCATTGTTCTGGTATAGAGCATCTGATTTTATTAATATTTCTTTGTAATGTTCATAATCTTGATCTGTATAGCTGCCAGGTCTTTTCCTAGTCATCAATTCCCACAATCCAGGTGTGCCGGGGTACTTAACAAAAGCACCTTTTTCTCCGAGACGAGATTCTGAATAAACAATCAGATCATCCCCCATAAATGTTACTCTGAAATTGCCAATTCTATGTATGATGCTCCCATCAAGCTCTGTGTCAGCATATAAGCCAAACACCTCATCTTTGTTGTCTTTAGGTGTGGTTAAATATTTTTGAGCAAGAAGACCCAATTCAATAGGATCCTGAGTAGCTTCAATTCTTCTAGGAGCAATAGGACTAGGTGTATGAATACTGGAAAGTGGGGTGAATGGATAATCTAATATGTTTCTTGCAGCTACAGGTACAAGCTCTGTGATCAAATCTTGATTTTGCTCTGTAACAGTTTTGATATTCTTACCTAAATTATTAATAGCATCAATTACAGGCTGTTCTGTTTGTTTGTGTTTTTCATAAATTCCCCGGTTCTCTGATTTCCATCCCTTAAATCTTTTTACAAGATAATCTCTTAATTTAAGATCATCAATAATTGGCCTTTTCATGGTTATTTATATATGTTTCAACGTCTAGAAAATTGTTGATTTTATTTCTGTATTTGCCACTATTGGGTGTTCTTGTCATATCAATTGTGACAAACCCATAACTGTCCTGGTTCCAGCACCTGCTGCAAAACTTAGAAAAATCATTGTAGCTCAGGTCCCCACCTACATATTCATCATGTATGTGTTTGAGGTTGGTATGGTCTTGATGAAACACACATATAAAATTGCTGTTGTCTCGGATCAGTTGCTTCGGTATTTTTGAAAAAGTCTGTGCCAAGTAGAAGCAATCAATGTTTTTGTGCCGGCCCTGTGTAAAGAAATTCCTAACCTTGTTTTGATTATCCAGTATAATGTCATCAAACACAACAACAGAATTATCGAGACATTCATGAAGTGGCTTAACATCTGGTTCAAAAGTGGCTATATCCAATCCATCATATAGCTTCATCAGTTGCTGATATTTTAATTGTTCCAAGCTCTTAGAGAAGATATACAAGTGCCTGTTTTTCCAGTCTAACCAGTTGGGTGCCAATAAAAAATTATCAACCATTAGTGTAGTTTTACCACAAGCAGATGGCCCAACAATAAGACACCTAATATTATCAGGTAGCAATTTGCCATTTCTCTTATTCTGTTGTTCAGGTTCTGGCAGCCTTTTTATAACATCCCAGGTGTTCATATTATTATTTTGTTTGCCTCGATCCAGCTGTGTTCTGGGAGTCCCAGCCATTTGACAAATAACTTGTTGCCTTTTCTGCGGATGATTTTTTCTATGAGATAAGTGTCAGGCTGTTTAGTTTTGCTGAGCTCTTGTTCATAGAACCTGCCTTTGAGAATTTCTCCTCGGTGATCCTTTATTATATATGTGTTAAGGGTCCCAGGCTTAACTTGAACCACTGTAAATAATTCAGTGCTCCAGTTTCTTGTAAAACCTCTTTTGAATAAGTGCTTATATTTGCTGATTCTTACTTGATCACCAATCTTGTATTTGGCCTTTCTTGTTGTTGGCTGATATTTAGGATAATAAACAGTGCTGATCAATTTTTGCTCATCAGATGAAGTTACTTCAGAGGGTTTCATGTTGATTGTGGAATGGACCGAGTTGTTATATTTATGTAGAAGTTCTGGAAGAATATTAATCCATTTATAATTACCTTGGAGGGTAAATTGTTTATACATAAGATTTTTTAAGGTTCTGTTGAATCTCTCTACAATTGAGGCTTTGAGATCACTGTAACTCGAATAATGTTTTATTGCCTGGCTTTTAATAAATTGTTGAAACACTGAATTATAAAATTCTTTGCCATTATCTGTTTGCAAATAGCGCGGGGATCTTCCACTCTGATTGATGATTGTCCTGAAGGCTTCTGTAACACATTTTCCAGTCTTGGATTTGAGTGGCACAGCCCAGGCAAATTTTGAAAATGTGTCTATCACAGTGAGTAGATACTTGTAGCCCTTGTTGATTTTGTCTAAGTTTTTCAGCTGTCCACTTGCCATTTCAATCAAGTCGCTTTGCCATAAATCATCTATGCCCTTTGTGACTACTGGGAGCCTCTTAAAATTATGTCTGGCCTGTCTGTGTAATTCATCAACAATAATTTGTCTAGACATAATATGTAAACAAGAATATTGCAACTATAGGGTGTTCAGCAGCTGATACTACAGGATTTTCTAAATATAATTTGTCCCCTATTTGTATTTTAAATTCCAGAGAGCCATCATCTTCAGTATAGGCTGTTTCTAATGTATCGGGATCTGTAAAATCCTCCAATTCTACACTGGTGATTTTCACTTTGTTATCAGCATTTGTTATTGATAATGTGGGGTAGTGGTGTGCCTGTGGCTGATGCCAAAATTTGATCTTGATTGGTCTCAATGTGCCCCCAACAAAAAACTGGTAATAAAATTGTGCAGGGGACAGCATATATATTTTGCCACCTGGTGTAAATGGAGAATCATATTCTTTGTTGGGGATGCTGTTCAATTCAAGAATTACTGAATGTTTTGGATTCTCGATTATGCCTGTTATTTCTTTTTCTGCTGTGAGCAATCTGCTTGTTACAGATTCAAGATGCTCATTAATGGTTCTAACAACATCATCATGGCCTGGCTTTATTTTTATGTCCACAACAAGTTTTTTGTATTGTTGCACAATTTCTTGTAGCTGGGTGGCAAAAACAGACAGAGCATTTGCTTGATTGGATTCCATGGTCCCTAGCTGTTGCTTGATATTAGCTACAATTTGCTGTAAATTTTCAACAACTGCCAATTTTGAATTTTGAGCAGTAAGATCATGGACCTGTCGTCTGATATCCTCAAACAGGGCATGCAATTCATTAATATGTTGATTGGTTGGTAGAGTGGCAACTGTCTGAGTGAGTTGTTTGATCTCTGCTTGGATATTCTTGATATCTTCTGATTTCAATATGCGATTCACAGCTCTCTTAATATTTTTAAGTTCCTGTGATGTAGGAAGATTTGATACTGTATTTTGCAAAAATTCAAGTGCCAATTTCATATTGTTTAATTCAGAAGCATCAGCCACATTTTGCATAGCATTTTGGAGCAGGGCTATATCTGCCTGGGAGGGTGTTGATTGTTGTAAAATTTCAAGTTTTGTTTGGATATCATCGATCAAGTGATGAAAATGAGATAGCTCAGATTCAGTGTTGAGGTTTTCAAGCTTTGTGATTTGTTGCTGGACACTGACAAGAGTATCTACAATCCCAGGCAATCGGGATTCTAGTACATTTGCCAAATCACTTTGCACTGCTGCTATTGTACCTTCAAGATGGGTTATGGAACTTTGAATTTTTCCAAAATCTTCATATGTTTCAAGTTGCAGCTTAATATTTGCAACACTCCGAGTTATTGCATTCAAAGCATCAGAAGATGGCAAATTGTTCATAAAATTTTCAAGTGTCTCAATTTTTTCTTTAACCTCGGCTATGGCATTGTTCAGAGGGTCCAGATTAGGTATTTGGAGTGACTGAATCTGTTCCTTTAGAGTGGAAATCACTAGATCAAAATCTTCTTGTGATTTTATGCTTTTGACAATTGTTTGGAGCTGTGCCTGGACATTATTTATCTGCTCTTCCAATTGTTGTTTCAATTGCTCAGAATTGGTGGCCTGGGTCTTAAATTTGGCTTGAAGAGCTGCTACAGCTTCTTCTAAACTTTGAAAATTATCCAATGTGGCCAAATCAGTATATTTCTGAAGCAGCAATTTGAGTTCAGAATCAATTTTAAGAAGAGGGTCCATGCATTGTGATTGCAAATTTGTAATTTCTAATTGAAGACTGGCATTGAGTGTGGTTTGTAAAGCTTGTAAATCACTTCTTAATTTCTTGACTCTGACATCAAGCATCAGAATCTCATCACTGTGATCTTCATGTCTTGTATGGCCAAAAATATCATTAGGCATTTTGTTTAGTGGTTATTTATTATAGAGTATCTGATTCTTAATTCTATAAAAAAAGGTATAAGCTTATCATAAGATCCAGGGACTTCAATATATAAGCAGTCACCAGCAGAAACAGTATAAACAGTGCCAGAAACCATGTTTGAGTGCTTAATTCTATAAATATTTCTCCCTACTGAAATCTTGACATTACCCTCAGGGGTTGTAATAAATTGTAATTGTCCACCTACAGGTAATTGGTAGTGATTTAAATTATTGTTAAATATGTACAATGTTTTGCCTGTTTTATCATCAATATCTGTAAGTATGCTGTTCAGATGAATAATTAACAAGCCACTCAGTTTAGACAGCATATCAGGAGAGGCTTGTGGTGTTGGCAGGTCCATAATACCTTGTTTTTTAAACCCAAATAAGTTCATAGGCATGTTTATTTATTTCAAATCATGCTCTGTAATTGGGCATTGATCCCCATTTTTCAAATCACAATGACCCCATGGTAAAGTATGTATGCTACATGATAAAATGCATCTCTTATCATCATGTGGGTCCAGAGCCACTTTTCTTACAACATTTGAAGTCAATAAGTGATCCACACTCTGGATTCTGGATTCTGATGTTTTGATTAAATTCTGGGATTTGATGCAATTTTTATAATCTTCAAATTGGAGCTCTTTGTCAACAGTCACTTTGCCAATGCCCTTGGCCTTTTTGGCAGCAACACCACTACATGTTTTAAAACTATACATCTTGGCACTTAACCCAGCAAATTCCACAATAACATCACCAAGTGTCTCATCTTTTAACTTGCCAGGCACCTTTTTGTTGTGGGGTTGAATCCTTGTATGTTCACTGGTATCAAAATATTCAAGCAATTCAGGCTGTGCTATATCTTGATAAACATCTTCTGTTTTAATATCAAGAATAAAACTATCCGTGTCCATGTACATCAATTTTACATTATCACCATAAAAAGGTTTCAACACATCATAATAGAGCTTTAACATATGTAATTTGGCCAATTCCAATATCACAGCCCCTACATAAATAGGTTTATCAAACTTGATCTTTGTTTTTTTCATGTTGAAAAGTGCCATGTGCTCATCATAAATTCTTCTGTAATTGAAATTAGGCTTTGCAACCAATTTTTTGCTCAGGCTGGGGTCAGTAATTATTTTAACATTAGTATGTTTTCTGACATTTTCAATAGTTTTGCCATATACAGAATTGACCATCAATTTAAACAATGCCTTATCAAATTGGCTCTTTGCAGATGTTCGAAGCTCCGTGTTTGTATCAATATATGATTTCAACCATTCTGAGTGCCTGAACCTCAAAACTTTTCTAACTTTGGTCACTTGAACACCATGTTTCATCAGGAACTGGAGGTTTTTGTGATATATGACATAACCCTGTTTTGGCTCCAGTGTCATCATGAGCTTCTTCTGTTTAGAGCCAGGTGAGCACTGAACCTCAGGAATTGGGGGCAGATCAGAAAATTTGTTGTGCAAATCATCAGGAATTGTCAGATCAACCTCTAAGAAGAGGCCATAATTACTGTCATCAAAATCCTTAAAACCTTCAATATTGAAATCTTCAACCCACTCAAGCCCTGCATATGGCAGTTTTTGCATCATGGCAGAACCATAGAGGCTGTTTGCATCTACATACAGTATATAATTTGATGGCAATTCTGGATCATAATCAGGCATATATTTGTTATTTGCTCTGGCATATCTCTGAGAACATTGCACCGTCCCCCCTCTTATACATTGCTCCATAAACAGATACATGTCCTGATCTTGGATCAGATCCAATTGCATTTTAGTGTTTAAAAACATTGCAGACCATGCTAGCCCCGGAGCACTGTAAAAATACATTGGATCCAGTTTATAATTTTGCATAGAAGATTTTCTGAATGCCTGCAATATATCAGCTAAGAGTGTGACATCAAGTTTCAAATATGCCATGTGATAATCACCAAATGTCTGGCATTTTAAATTGTTCCACATCAACTGGGCATGGTGATAATCATCATCAGTGATTCCAGATCCTCTGATTTTGCTGTAAAACTCTTCTTGTGGTGGCAGAGAACACTCATCAAATTTAGAAAAATCTGTAACATAGTCATATGGATATACACCCTTCCGCCTAATTAATTTCAGGTCCTGATTTGGAAACAATGCACATGTGATTTTGAATTGATCATCAGATAATTGAGTGGCCAGTGTAGCCAGGCTAGCAGATAAAATTCTGTAAGAATCAAGAAATCTTATGTGAATAGAAACACCATTAACTTTAATTATCTTGCTAATAGATATATATTTCTCATCATTTTCAGCTAAAATATTTAAATTCTGCTTGTCAAACCCCTCGTACCTGATCAGATGATGGAAATCATAATTGGATGCTCCATGGCAAAATATGGGGACAAATTTTGGTCTCTGGATCTTAATATTACAGCTATTACACAGGGCTTTTAAGAATTTACCATCTGTATGAGAATGGTGTTTCACCTTGATATTTGTATCTGAAAATTCAGAATCACATACCGGGCATTTTTCTGCATTGTTGAAATCTTCAATCTGTTTCTCTGTTAAAGGCAACATGGGCTTTGATTTTAATAAGATGTTAGATGCTATGTCACGGCACTCATTTTCTATTCTATGTGCAAATATTTTGATGGCATCTGGTCCCATGTATGAATCTTCTTTACTAACAACACCATCCTGTACAACCACATAATAAAAGCTGGAAGGTTCATGTAGCTGGTATGGTGTAATTGAAGATTCTTCAGGATCTGGATTGCAGAATGCAAGAGGCTTGAGGTTCGATTCAAAATCACAGACAATATATGCTGGGTGTTCCAACAAGGCTTCAAACTTTTTGAATTTTGCTTTTTCACTTGGATTAGGCATCACCATATGAACAGGTTTATAATTGCCACAGTATTTCAGATGCTCAATTAACTTGTTTTTAGCAATTTCTGCATTCCTTTCACGAACCCCATTTATTATTTTTTTACCATCAAATACAGCTAAGCATCTTCTGCACAACTTGAATATTGTATTGGATTTGTCTAGTTGTGTTCTCACTAAAGCTTCAAGATTATGTATCAGAGTGTAATGATATGTGCCATCCCCTTCAATTAAGAGCAAATCAATCGGAACAGCAGAATCATCATCAAATGTACTGATTCTGAGAGGTTCTATCAAGCAATTGCCAGTGGAACAAATAAATACATTAATAGATAATTGTTTGCCATTGATATTCCTGGCCTTTTTTTCAAATTTATCAATATTCTGAACAGACATTGGATATTCCAAACCCTTCATTGCTTCATCAAAATCATGTTCATGTTGTTTGTAATAAGTTATTCTCTCAGGATGCCTTGAAACTGGAAACAAAGCAGCTAAAATACACCACAAAAAGCATTTCTGGTCGGTATTTTCTATATTGACCACGGCTCTTCTGTTTTTAATATTATCAGGTAATGGCAGATATGTAGATCCTTGTAATGGGCTGAATTCAGAAATATTAACATAGAGCTTGTGTGGAGAGCCGCATAGGCTCCATCCAGACTCTTTTCCAGCAAATTCAGAATGTTTAATATTCAATTGTTCTATCAACCTGCTTATTATTCTGTCTAAATTTGCATTTGAATATACAGGTACAGTTTCTGTTATGTGGGGCTGTGTAAATTTTGTGCCATTTGATTTCTTATATTGTGTATACAATTTGAGGGACAGCTTATAAGAGCCATTTTGTGCATTAAGAATTGCCTGCAGATCAGAATTTATACTGTTCAAAAAATTCTTAATGTCACATCTTGGCTCTGATACAAACCGGTAATCCCTAAGTTGGGCATTAAAACTGCTATGGATGGGTGCATAGCATGGCTGCTTTGCTGTTCTAGCATTAACAGGTGCTTCATGCTTTCTTTTCAGACCAGATGTAGATGGTTGTGAGGGCAATGTTGATGACTGTGCAGAGCAAGTATCTCTATGTTTATATGTGAAATATTCCATGCTATATTTTCTATTGCATTTGGGGCATATTTTTGTGGGAGTTCTGTATTTGTCCGGATTACAAATCTTTTGGTGCTTAGCCCAATTGGGGCTGGATATATTTTTATTACACTGATTGCAATATTTTTGACTTGGCATTTTTGTTGTTGTTTATTATATACAATTTCTTGGGATTCAAATCAAAACTCTATGCTGGATGAAAAATATCAGCTGGGTTCAGCACTGTGCTTTGTGTGTGTGTGTATGTGTGTATGTGTGTATACACTTAATATTTTTGGCTTTGGTATTTATATACAATTTCTTGGGGTTCAAATCAAAACTCTATGCTGGATAAAAAATATCAGTTGGGTTCAGCACTATACTGTGTGTGTGTGTATGTGTATATGTGTGTATACACTTAATATTTTTGGCTTTGGTATTTATATACAATTTCTTGGGGTTCAAATCAAAACTCTATGCTGGATAAAAAATATCAGTTGGGTTCAGCACTGTGCTTTGTGTGTGTGTGTATGTGTATATGTGTGTATACACTTAATATTTTTGGCTTTGGTATTTATATACAATTTCTTGGGGTCCAAATCAAAACTCTATGCTGGATAAAAAATATCAGCTGGGTTCAGCACTGTGCTTTGTGTGTGTGTGTATGTGTATATGTGTGTGTGTATGTGTGTATGTGTGTATGTGTGTGTGTGTGTGTATGTGTGTGTATGTGTATGTGTGTATGTGTGTTGATATTTTTGGCATTGGTATTTATATACAATTTCTTGGGGTTCAAATCAAAACTCTATGCTGGATAAAAAAAGCAGAAATAGGCCACAACTTGGCCACAAGTGGACCGGAAGTAGGCAAACCGGAAGTGAACCGGAAGTGGACCGGAAGTGGACCGGAAGTAAATATGTGTGGGTGGGTGTAGGTGGGTGAGGGTGGGTGTGGGTGGGTGTAGGTGGGTGTGGGTGGGTGTGGGTGGGTGTAGGTGTGTATGTGGGTAGGTGTATCATGGCCTAGTTTTAAGTGTGGCCAAAAAAAATATCAAGAGGGGCATATTTTTAACAAATTTATGGACAACAATCTCACAGAAGTGCCTTTTATAAGTGTAGGCAAATCAATCTGAGGGGGGTCATACTTTCTCATGGAATCCATGAGGGCATTTTTACAAAAATCTTGGATTAGACAGGGTTCCACACTTGAGCAAAAAACTCATATGGGCATGTTGAGCTTGTTTTAAGTGTAGCCAATTCTGCTTGAGGGGGGTTCATACTTTCTCGGGTTTATAATATGGCCTTTCCCACTACTCAAGGAGGCGCTTGTGATTCAGGTAGGTTTCTTAATGACTTGCGTCATGCAGAAAGGTATTAAAAAAAACTATAAAACACCAGAGTTTGTGGCATAGTGAGGCATCTAATTTTCTAGCTAGAACATGCATAGATGATGTTTTATTTTAGCTGACTTCAGGCAAATAATACCTGTGGCGACTAATACCATAAGTACATTATTAAGCAAGAAGGGGCCAACCCTTCCTTCGGACTTGGCGTTCCCACCCGAAATGCCCATGCTACGCCACTCTATATATTATCTATCTATCTATCTCTGACACACACATATGCGAGTGTGCGTAATCTTTCTTTAAATACTATTTTCTCACACTTTTCTCCTTCAGCAATGTTGAAACATACCTGAGTTTAATATTACTTTAATAAGGCGAAAATTATTCACATAATAAACGGAAGAAAAATAAATGCCAACGACGTTTTTTGGGAGAAAAATAATTTATCCTACACATTTGTTTAAAGAAATTGTCAAATTTCATTGAAAAAGGTAAAAAAAGGCATTATAATTAAAAATAGGCAAAATGAAAAGGCTTCTAAAACATTCGAAACAACACAAAAAACGTATATCCGGAAAATTTTTATCAATGTATGCAGTAGATAAAAAGAGGCATTTTGCCAAACTTCCGGGCTCTAGTGATAACTGAGATTGCATTGAATTAATATTGTTTTAACTGAAAATTTTGCCCATTACATGTCTCCCGTAATGTAAACAAATTAACCAAGAAAAGAAGGAGCGTGCTGTAATAATTTTATATTATTTTTTAAAGGGACGGCGCGAACGCAGACCCTACTAACAAAAATTACGCGCCCGAGATATCCACGTTTGGGATATTCGCGGGGGTCAGCCCAACCGAAGTGCAATGAAAGAGCCTCACCCCGGGGGAACCGCCTTGCTGATCACGGTAGCCCCTACGCCAGGTAAGTATGACTTCATGGCATACCTCTTCCACCCTACTCTATTTTCTAAAGCAATAACCATCGAGAGTTTTCACCAAGACAGTTCATTCGTTAGTAAACAAGTTTATATTTTTCAAAATGTACATAAGATTTATAACATTCATATTTTATACAATAAATGTTATAATTATGTAAACATAAAATAACTTTATATCTTCTTTTCAACATAAAATGTGATATGTTAGTTGTGGTGCCATCTACTGAGTTCCCCTTAATTACCATTAAAGTTTTTAATTTGTTTTAATTCTCTTTTCTGGTACTTTTAGTTAATCACGAAGATAAGGATGATGGTGGTATAAAGTTAATGAAAGGACAATCACAAACACACGTCAGTGGCGGATTAACGGAAAATCGTAATTTTATGGGAAACAGGGAAATTTAACCATTATCTCCTCTGTGCTCAGTAGCTGATTCGTGGCAGTGTTGCCAATCTCCGAATGCAGGATTTCCCTTTTACCAGTGTAAAATTTCCCTTTTTCGACCTAAATTTCCCTCGATTTTCAAAACACATCTGAAGTTGTATCTTTGTATTATTATAACTGTTAATCAGGACAGTATATAAGAGGGTTTAGTGGGTTCAAACCCTCCATTGAATAAAATACTAGAAACTGATCATAGTTTCATAATATAATTATCCTAAAATAAACATTTGAATTTTAAAATAAAACACTAATGTATTGAAAAAATCCCCAAACCAAAAAAAAATTCTTCTGCAGCGCAATGATTCTCGGACTTTGACACCCACCCATTGTCAAAGCTTAGCTAGGGGCCTGTTGTTAATATTTATCTTTTGACGCCTGTTTTGCCTGAGGAACAAACTTTATTATTATTATTATTATTATTAAATATTTATGAAAATCATAAAAGTGTGAAGTAATGGGCAGCCACTCAATACGAATTTTTTTCACGTTTCCCAGATATCTTTTCATCCGCAGATAAATCCCCACGACGTTTTCTAACATTTTTGGGAGTTGCATGTAGCTTCGTATCAGTCACCTCTTCCATTCTCGTTGCAACGACACAGGACACACAAAGGGTGCGTTCCGAAAGTCTTAACGAAACGAACGCATTCAACGAAAATAACTGGGCTCGTGAATCTGGTGAAACCAGTTATTTTACAGACTTATGGGACACGCTAGGCGAAAGCGCAGGCGCAGCGTTTTGTTTAGAGAAAGTTTCCGCATGGCGTCAGCGGAAGGAATGTCCTTATGGCAAAAATAAACTCTATTATGGCCACTGTTACTCATTTTAATCACATTCTAAGAACGGTCAAGGCATACTTATCTTGTGCATGTTGCTTCATATCGCTATCTGTTAAAATTATAATACATTTTCCGAACTAGTGCAGTTTGAATCCATCAGCACGCGCTTTGTCTGCAAGGAGCAGACGATTTTCACGGAACAAACCAGCATCCTGGCCCGTGCGTTTGGTGAATCTCGTTCTTGAACGAAACGCACGGAATGCGACTTTTGGGACAGCATAATGAAACTCACGAAACGCACGGAAGCACTTATGGAACGGCCAGTTACCATAACTCGTGCGACTTTCGGAACGGGCCCAAAGTCACACACACAGCCACTAAGACACATTCTGAAATGATGGACGGAACAAGAAAAAAAATGAAAATCCCGTCCCAAAATCTTTCCAGGTGCAGCGCGGCTCGTGCCTTGAGGCCTTTCTAGGAAACGCGACAAATATAAGACTGACCGGTCAAGGTCATCTATAACAGGGAGAAAGAAAGCTTACTGAAAAGTGTCACTGTTGCTAACTATTCATTTGGAAAAAGTACACGCTGAAAAAAAATAATTTTCGAACTTTTTAAAAGAATGAAACGAAAATGTGAGTTTAAATTTCCCTGTTTTTTTGCTATTTTTCATAAAATTTTCCTTTTCCCTTTTCACCCTCAAATTTCCCTGTGCCGAGGGAAATTTCCCTGCTTTTGGCATCACTGATTCGTGGTCTCGCTTATCGCACAACGCGAGTACAACCAAGTGCGTTCTCACCAGGGGGTGCTCGTTCGGCGGCGCAGATCGTATGCGCAGTTGTCCGTGGATGCATGACGTCACCATCGAAACACTCGTCACGGAAAAGGCTGGTTTCTTATGCAAATATTGAGAAATTTGACAACGAATATCTTCTAAAATATAGTAGCAAGAGAAAAGTTATAACTTTTACTGTTAAGATTCATCCTTTCTAATCAATTTATCACGAAGTTGATTCAAATGTGTAAAATGGTTTTCAAGAAATCGTGTTACAAAGGAACCTCTGTTTTGTTCTCTCCAGGCTTCCAATGTAAGGGAGTTTTAACTTAAGCGCGTTGGATTTCTTTTTGCTCTATGTTTTGAAATAAGATTATTTTGTTCTTGTCAACTGAAATCATGCCTAAATGCTATGGAAAGCTGTGAAAACTATTATCAGAAAACTAAATATCACAGCTTGATTGATACAAAAAAATCGAGATTGCCCATTTTTGTGAAAAAGGCATTGTGCGAGATCTAAAAGCAGAACTTTATAATATTGTATGTAAATGTAAGGGTGTAATAAACGTGACTGCTTCCCAGGCACGTATCCAAGGGGGGGCTTAGGGGGCTCAAGCCCCCCCCAGAAAGTTTTCGGTTTACACTAGATAAAATGAGATTTTTTGTTTCTTGTGGTGTCAAATAAAATAATGTGACGTTAATTTAAGGAGAGAAATAATTATCGAGGCAAGACGGAGAATATTCTATAACCCTGTTATTGGTAAGAGCTCGTATCCAAGGTGGGAATCAGGGGGCTCAAGGCCCCCTTCAGAAAATTTTCAGTTTACGCTAGATAAAATTAGGTTTTTGGCTTCTTGAATACTATGGTGATAATTTGAGAGAGATAATTATCTAGGCAAGACGGAGAATGTTCTATAAACCTGTTATTGTTAATAACGCGTATCCAAGGTGGGCATCAGGTGTCTCGAGCCCCCGCTCCCCAAGGAATTTTTTCAGTTTACACTGATAAAATTAGGTTTTTGACTTCTTGAATAATGTGACGATAATTTAAGGAGAGGAATAATTATCGAGACAAGACGGAGAATGTTCTATAACCCTGTTATTGTTAATAGTGCGTATCCAAGGTGGGCATCAGGTGTCTCGAGCCCCCTTCCCCAGGAAATTTTTCAGTTTACACGAGATAAAATTAGGTTTTTGTCTTCTTCAATAATGTGACAATAATTTAAGGAGATAAATAATTATCGAGGCAAGACGGAGAATGTTCTACGGACCCTGTTATTGTTTATAGCGCGTATCCAAGGTGGGGATCGTAACTCGTGGACTCCCCCCCCCCCAGGAAAGTTTTCATTTTACACTAGATAAAATTAGGTTTTTGTCTTCTTGAATAATGTGACGATAATTTTAGGGGAGAAATACTTATCAAGGCAAGACGGATAATGTTCTATAACCCTGTTGTTGATAATATTGCACGTAAACTTTTCTTACGCTTTCGGTGTTGTCGTAGCGAACTTGAACACTATGTAGAAGAGACTTGTCAGCATTTGGAAGCTGCACAACAAAGGTAGCGCCGCAGGCAGGGCGATTCGGATTCATTGTAATTTTTTAATCTCTGGAAAGCGCGAGAGGGAACGTTCTTGAAAAGGAGAAGGAGTCGAACTACTGGCAATATTTACGAATCGTGATATCTGCGAAACGTTCTAGAATATAATGAGGATATTAATCCGCGGCTTCAATTTCCCGGTTGATCTGTACAACAGAATAGGTGGAGACTTCAGAGGTAAGTGTGACAATTCATACAGTCGATTAGTGATCAGTCAGTGTCCATTGTGCATTCCGTGCATGTGTAACACCTTCGTAAAAACACTTCTGGTACATAGATGTTTTGATGCCTGATGAGAAGAAATGGACAAACATACATACTGAGATGGTTCCGGCACACAATATTAATGCATGGAAACAGAGGAGTTGAGTGGTAGAAAATGTCCCGATTTCACGTTCTGATTAAAATGACAGCCTTAAACAGTGGCGACGATTTAGGAGATAGTTGCTCCCCATTCTTTTGCCTCCACACTATCACACTATGGCCTCTTAATGCTTGTC
Organism: Lepisma saccharinum; assembly: GCF_977018435.1. NCBI lineage: Eukaryota > Metazoa > Arthropoda > Insecta > Zygentoma > Lepismatidae > Lepisma > Lepisma saccharinum. Next base: position 34,347,411 of record NC_139231.1, read on the forward strand.
TCCTTGTCCCCCCCCCCCCCCCACATTTTGGAACCCAATTGCCACCACTGGCCTTAAACATACAATTGTGATACCCCTTTAAAAAATGGTGTTCAGCCGCCGCCCCGAAAGGAATTCCTGGATACGTGCCTGCTGCTTCCCGTAAAATATCACTGTACTCTCCACGTTCTTCTTCTTCTGCCTTTTCTTTGGCGCCGTCAGTAGCTTCAACACGTTGTTTTTTATATATATATTTGTCACATATTTGTTTTAATTAGTATTCTGCTCGTTCCGCCACCTGAACGCAGCAGCTACGGCTCAAAGGGCAGTGTAGTTACACCGGAAGAAGGCTCGGAAATGGCATGCTTCAGAAGTTAACTCATCCAAATTAAATTAAACAGGTATGTACTCTCTCTAAATTTAAATCATAGTTCACAAATAATTTGATTAAAAGTTTTAAAAGTATCTGTTTTATTTAATATCGTATTAATTGGTGCATTCTTCTCCAGCATAGCCATAGGCAGTGACCACACTACGGGGGGGGGGACACCCCCCAATTCTCGTTCGACAATTTCTCTCTCTCTCTTATCTGCCCCCAGTAAAACGACAAAATAAATAAATGAATGAATGCTCTTTTAGCCAAAATATGCATTTTTGTGTCGTATGTAACGGAATAATAAAAATGATTGCTCCGGGAAAATATGATTTACCCCTCCATCTTTACTATTGCGCCGTCACTAGCTACAACATATTTTGATTTCTATTGTTCCCATATTTATTTTAATTTTAGTATTGTGAATCATATTCCACTGTGTTACCTCACGTAGCCACTCCCCCCCCCCACACACACGTACGACTTCAGTTGTAAGTTTTAGACTAAGCTTGTCAAATATCCACTTATATCTTTGTATTCTTGAGCCATTTAAAAAAAATCATTTCGCCCCTTCTTCTGGACTATTTCATAGGAATGTTTTCCCACTGGAAGCCCCTTTGCAGATCGAGATCCGGGGCTATAGCCTTCCCAAGCCAGCATCCCCTCCTAATACTCTCTTGGCCTCATGAAAGGCAAATATATGTATTTCTACGAAATATTAATTTGACTTGGCAGTTTCTGTTTTCGAACAGGAATAAGTTTTAAATTTCAATAGCTTATAAATTTACACTATCAATTTTGAGTAAAGGTTTTGCGTAACCCTAAAAGTACATTTAGAGACTGCAAGCTCAACTCTCGATATTTCAGATATATTAATAATTTTCATCACAACGTCTTGTAATAATTATTTGTTACTTCAATAACCTCCTCGCAAATGTTTCTCGCATATTAAAACATAGATGCCAATTTCTGTTTATTTCCTTGTAATGCTGACCTCCGTGGCGAAGTGGTTAACACAACGCTTTACGATGCCAAGGGCCCCCAGGTTTGAATCCCCGCCCGGGCATGGGTCTACTTTCCTTTCTTAAATTTCATCATATCATCACGCATCCTCATCTTTGCGATTAGCCATATGTGATAGATAGCGAAGTAAAATAAACTAAGTCTATTAATCAATTATTTTTTAAACTCTTTAATTCTTCTTTAGCATGCCACGTTTTTGTTAAAATTATATTACGATTTGTAAAATGACGAAATTCTAAAGGAGAACACGCAACTTTCTTTGTAGCGCATCGGTCAGAAAGTTTCAGGACTATGGATTTTCAAAATACATTTTTTCACATGTACTTTGACCCCTTTTAAAAGTAGCGCGTTTTCAATTATGTTACTAATCATTAAAAGGATGCCTCAATACCATCTTGGAGGATGACAATTATTATTTTCCCCCTCCTAAAAGTAATAATATACTTTCGCTCTCTGAATCTCCCATATAAATGCTAGGAGCCGTCTGCTTCAGCCGAGCTCACTGCTTCTCCGGTGACGTCACGCGTTCGTGCAAGATCGGCAATCTTCGGATGGCTTTACCTAATCTCTATATTCCTTGCGTTCTCACAATGTGCTTTCATTCTTAGCTTAAGTGCCTGAGTTGTTATGTTAGTCTTGTTAGGTTTAGTTCTCTCAGCATTAATAATATATTTTAAAAAATTACCTTTAAAAAATGTATAAATATTGCTCCTCACCATCAAAGTGGACCATTTTCTGTAATTGCTCATTATTCTTTACCGAAAGTGTCACTCGCAGAGACAAACGAGTAATGAAATTTGTAATAGCAGAAGATGGGATGAGAAGTATGACTAATAAAAAATAGAGGTAAGAATATGTGCTTTTCGCTATAATAGTTTTTTAGGTTATTGTTTTTTCTTGTATGACACTTCTATTAATGATTTAAAGCACATATGCAAGGATCTTTATAGAGCACTGATATTTATCAAAGCGGGCATTGCACTGTTCGAGCACAAGATAATTGATTGTAAAAAGTATCTGCATCTTTATTTAGTAAATTAATGTTTGGTAAGTTATTATCCCATATTTATTTATAACTAGTTATAGTTCCAACCCCCCTCTCTCCCGTGATCAAGTTTAAACCTACTCTATGTAATTGTATTAAAATAAAGAAATAGGCAATTGATGCTTTTTGGAGGATTTGTGCAATTGCATTACGTTTTTTAACATCTCATGTGTGAAATTTATGTCTGGAGAAGTTGTCAAAAAATTGCAATGCTTAGCAGTGTATTAATTCACAATAGGCTAGTTACATTATTTTGCCATTTCCAAAATATAAGCATGTGGGTCATGTCATTAATTAGATACTTATTTTTCTGTGTAATATTAAATTAGGAAAAGTGGTTCACTAAAAATGTTAAGCTTGCAGTGATTATGAGTTTTAGACAATGTACACTTTTTGTACAATTCTATTACTTCTGCTGAAGTTTTGCTTGCCTTTGTGAAGTGTGTGTGTAATATATGGGCTTATTTATTTTTTATAGGTTTATCTACTCAAGAATCATGTTGTCACCTCCCAATGTCAAAGTTAAGTGGCTAGACCACTTGAATAATTCATGGGCAAATGAGAATTGTGATAATGTGACAACTAGAGATGGAACACAGATTTATTATGAAAGATTAATCACTAACAAGGTAAGGGCAGTTGAATTTCATTCACTCTTCAATCCATCACAGAGTAAGATTACTCTTACTTGTAAATGTAATAAAAAAATTTAAAAAAACTATACAGTTTAAGTAAACTGCGGAAGTACTACATGCACCTGTTTATCTTTGAATTACAGAATATCTGACCCAAGTTCTGATTTTGTAATTCCTATATATCTATGGCAGGGTGTCTATCAGTCAAGAAAGTAAAGAAATAAACAAGAATTTATACTTGTGATCAAGTATTGTTGCCATCACATTAATTGATTGATTGATTTAGTTTATTTTACTTCATTTTTTTGCCCCTTTGGCTAATCGCGAAGATGAGGATAAATGGTGGTAAGATAAAATGGATGAAGGGACAATCACAAATATATAGGGATAACAACACAAGCCCCACGTAAGATTATACTGGCTGTGAGTACAAGCACCAGAGCCTCGCTAGTCTGCCAAATGCCATCCAGGATGTATTAATAGATAATAGTCATTTTTTTTTTTTTTGTTAAATAGCAGGAACGTAGCTAGGCTGATCAGTTTGAGGAGGCCCAAATGTCAGAAATCTCTATGAAATCATTAAGAAATTTAACAACGAACAACATTATGTATATGTATGTATATGTGTGTGTACACACACACACACATACATTATGAGAGAGAGAGAGAGAATAAGAGACAGACATTGTTAAATTAAAATCAACTCTCATATACACACACACGCCCCTCACTGCTAATTGCGAAGATCAGGATGAGTGATTATACAATGAAATTGATGAATGGACACTCACAAACACCCATGCTCAGACCGAGATTCGAACCCGGGACTCGTGGCATGATGTGTTAACCACTCTGTCACGTGGGTCGGCTAATGGGGGTTTGCATTTGCCACTGAGAGACGCACGCACGAAGAATTAAAATCACACACACGAACAATGCTTTTTTCGCCACGGGAGACGGCTTCCGAAATGGTAAGGTGCCTCCGACCGAACTGAACCGAACACAAGCTGAAGACAAAGATGGTCAAAATTTGCCGACAACAGAGGGCAGCACATGAGCTTTATTTGTGAATCCAGCTTTTCACTATTTCCTGTCATGAACATTCCTCGCAAAAATACAGGTACCACAAATGGCTGACCCCTTGTGTTGATGCTGAGAAAGGACAAACTTTTGAGAGTGGTCCGCCTACACCCTAATCAATATTAGTGCAGGAAGATGCGGAAGAGATGAAAGATGTTGGTAGGATTCTTGGGCCGGTTTACTCTCTTTGTTGGAAACAGGTCCACTCCTGAAATATAGATGTGCAGTTATTTTTATTTTTACTTCTTCAGATCACTTTCCTAGGTCTACTGAGAAGTGGGAGAGGAGGGTCGGGTCATACCAGGGACATTGGGAAAGATGCACGGCTTCTTGAGCTCTTTGTGCATTGGGAACTCCAAGACGGGTGTCCTAGCTTTCCCCGTCTGGTGCGGTTTTTGTCAAAGTAGAGGCAACTGGAAACTGCCACCCACACCTACGAAGTATTCAGTTTTATGGTTGTGTTTATTGCAAATTCTATTATAGATAGAGGTTCAGATTTTTAACTCTGATAAAAAAAGGAGTCCACATTACGAATGTAGGCAAAGGTTATGGTTACACAAGCTCTTAGTAAACTGTTGATTGATTGATTTGGTTTATTTCGAGGCGATCGTGTTACCCTGTTTTCCAACTGGTTGTGGACTTCAAGAATGTGACGTTGGATAACAACTTTTACATACATTTATAGTCTAATTTCTTTTAAAAAAAACTTGTTTGTGAGTGCAGAACTAAATATTTGATGGCACTGGATGTTACAGATTTCGCACAGCTAATGGCTACTTTTATTTTTATACGTGAGCGGAACGTGTCTTTTTTTTTTTTTTTTTTTTTTTTCGACGTGTAAGCGTAATACGCCATGAAACCAGAGGCCCAAGGATAGTCAGGCATGGTGTATCATGCTTGTCCCATCACCACTTCTTCAGTTCATCATTCATCCTCACTTTTGCGATTAACCCATGAGATAGAAAAGCAACGAAAAATAACCAACCTAAAAATGGAATTAGAAAACGTTCTCTTGAAATTGTATAAATTGAGTACACTGCCCCACGGGAAGAAGACTTCCGCTTCCGTGAGTAATGAGTGGTGATTATTTTAATTTAATTCACTTTTTATGTCACTTTTGGCTAATTTGCGAAGATGAGGATGAGTAATGATATGATGAAACTAATGAAACATCCATGCGCAGGCTGGGATTCGAACCCAGGTCCGTTTGCAACGTAGCACGATATGCTAACCACTCCGCCATATAAAGGTAAAGGTAAAGTGCTCCCCTGTGCATAGCACCACACCATGAAGGCGTATAGGGGGTGTGGGGGTAACGCCCCACACTTTCTTGATCCGGTCGTGAGTGGGGGTGATGTGATCAGCATCACGCCTCTGACCGCCTTTACCCCCCCAGGGTTTCCCCCAGGTACCCATGTCATTCGATGCTGGGTGGGCACCGTTAGAAAATTTCCCGGATTTGAACCGGCCGGGGATCGAACCCAGGACCTTGAGCATGGTAATCAGACGCGTAACCGACTGAGCCACCGCGGCCACCTTCCTTGAGTAATCATACAAATAATAACAGGAAGCACCTCGTAAGTAATTTGTTCCTCTATATCTTACATAACTATTATTCGCTACATAGCTTAGGATTAATTATATTTGTATGTCTAAATAGTAGGTGCAACTTTGTCACCCAAGTTGCAACTGAAAATGCCACATTTGTTTCTGGAAATAAAGAAAGCCAAAGAAAGTCATGCAGAATTTGAAAAGCTAATGTATCTAAAGCATGTAGATTATTGTTAATAATTTACTACATACCTGGTGACTTATTCTTCACTGTAGCCATGTGTTAGGGACAATCCCCCTCCCCCTGAAGTTTTATCTTGCAACATCTATCACACGCACCACACTATGACTGTCTTTGTAATCTGAGACAAGAATGAAGATTGCTTCCAAAGAGCTTTGCAAGGAGTGACGTCGATCCCGAGGGACATCTGTTACCGCTTACCAGTCAATTGGTCCGAATTTTGACGTGGCAGGAATTTTCAAAAGACCTCCGAGTTCCCTTAACTGGACGGGCAATAGAATCATTAGCGGCAGCTTCTGCGTTGCATCTGTTTATTTTCGATAGGCAAGAAGTAGAAAAATGCAGATTAGAAGTCTTGCTTTGGCATTCATGAAGCAGGAAATTTAAGAGCAGTGTTTCAAACTGTAAGCAAAATTTACTGAAGAACAATTTTGCAATTCTTGCCATCAAAGTTAATATTTCCAGTAAAATACAGAAACATTTGCGGGGGCCAGTGCCCCCTGTGCCCCTCCCTAACAACGTCCCTGTTAAATAGAGTTCAGTTTTCATCTTAACTGGCCTATTGGTAGCTGTTTTCATTAAACAAATATTTATTTTCCTAATTTCCAATTTTACCGAAGTAGGGGTAATATAAATAGAGGTAAAAAAAAAAAAAGAGGTCAAGATTTTTGGTTTGCTATTTTAGTAGACATCCTGTATGAGGATCAATTAAACAAGTTTTCTGATTGCTGACTGTATATTTTGTAAAGGACTTGTTATTCTATTTTTCTCTTACCTGCTCACACTCCAATCATTCTCATGTGTTGAAAAGGAGTATTTTTTTATCCATTCTAATAAACATTCTACTGAGTGTAAATCGTGTCTCATAGTTATATATAGTTGCTGCAATTATATTGAATATGGATTTATTCATATACTCGTAAATCCTAGTTTGTTGCAACAAGCATTTGTAAGTAAAATGGAATAGTTGAAGGAATGTGGTGTTTCTTGGAACTGGAGTCATTACTAAATGATTACGGAATGGTCTGGATATTGTGTTGAAAATGCCTGACAAGCTCATTATGATTCCTGTACATACAAATGAATTTCTTTTCTTACAGGAGGTGATAGTGATGCCACCAACCACCGTATTATATCCGGGACCTGTTCTTCCTGATTTTGAAACAGAACCACCAACTGCTGCAGAACAGGATCACCATGTGTCAGCTTTACTATCTGCCCAGTTGGAACTAGCAAGATCAGTTCTCTCTGAATCCTCTTTCTCCATAGTTCTCAAGCAAAGACTGCTTGTAATTCGTCGTATATTTTATGCCATATCCACACGGTACCATGACAAAGAGAAGGTTAGTTCTCAAACACTTGAGTAAGCAAGCTTGTTAAGATAACAATATTTTATTATTTGCATTTTTGTTATTGAACATCACTTTTGTGCCACTTTGACTAATCATGATGATGAGATTGTGTGGTGATTATAGGCAATTGATGAAGGGACAATCAGAAAGAACATCCCTGCCTTAGGCAGGATTTCAACCTGGGAACTTAAGTGGTGCTTGTTAAGAACAAAGGAACAAGTAACTATACCAATTATGAATGTAACTTATTAATTAGTAAATACTGGTTAATGATCAAAAGTTGCTATTAACATATAATGTGCTATTTTCTGCAATTCTATCAGTTTACCCACACATAGTTCATTTTTCTGACAAAATCCATCAGTAATTGCATCACATGTATTGATTTAGGATCTGGATGAACGCACTATTTACAACTTGCACGAAAACGAGCAATTTTATAAAAGACCAGTTAATAGGATTGACTAATTTTACAGTGGCACATACACATAAGTAGTTGGGGAGCTGCGGTGGTTTAGTTGGCAGGGCATCTTGACTGCAACACAGGAGATGCAGGTTCGATTCCCAAGGTAGGAATTTTTCTGGCCTTTTTCCCTGCGTGAAGCAGCTCTGGGGTGTAAAGGCAGTCAGAGCATGGTGCTTATCACATCATTTCCAAATTGACCGAGATCGAAAAATGTGTGGGGCCCTACCTCGACATCCTGCTATATATAACTCTTGGCATGGTGCAAAGTGCATGGGGAACCTTACCTTACATAAGTATTGTTGAAGATGACCAATTATCTCATCATTGAAATATACAGCATGGTCATAGTCTTTCCCAGATAAACAAAATTTATAATGAGTAAACTACAAGAGCTAGGAACATGCAGTTTTCAACAGTTCGTAACGTAATAATTCAAGTTTTTATTCCTGTGCAGTGCTGCTATCTGTGAACAACAATTGTGGCACTGCAATCGGTAACATCCAAAATACATCTGTGCAAGAGAAAGCACAGCATGGTTTGATTAGTGCATTGAATGATGTCAGTCGCAAATGGGGGATGATCCTGTGGTTTCAATGCCTGCACAATTTGCACTTCATATGTGTATCAATGGAACCATGTATGTAGAAGTTTGAGCACTGTGTACATCAGTATACATTAGTATGCCCTAGGCTGGTACTGATTAATTTAGTTCATTAAAAAAAAAAACAGAAAAATTGAAGTCCCTTCTACCTATAATATATGCATACATGCACTAGTTCAGAAGTAAAATTTCTCCTTGCAAAGTATTTTAATCATGCCCAAAGCATTTTTTTTAAAAATTCATTATTTAATATTGTGAACAAAGTATTCCTTTTTGTGGCAAAGATGCCATTTCACAAATTAACTTTTCACATAATCATACCCAATGGAGTTAAAAGGAGAACCAAGTAGAATGTGTTGCACATTTTGTTGAAACACATCCAAGACTGACAATTGTTTATTTGTGACAAAATGTAATATTGTGTGAGAACCAGTGGAACGTAACTCCAAAAACATGGTGTTCATTTTTTTTAGTTTTTTTAAACATATCTACTCATTTTGAAGAGCTCTACTAGGAATTAGATTGATGTATCTCCATCTCTTCTCCTCAGCAGTGGGCTTTAGTGGAGTCATGTATCTCCAATTTACTGTTTTTTGGGGGAGGTAATAGCTTAATCCCTCACAATATATTTCTTTCTATATTGGTTTATGTTGCTTTTCTACCTCTTGGGTTAATTGCAACAATGAGGATGAATTATGGATGATGGATAAAAATGGATGATGGGACAAACACAATGATACATCCATCCATGTTGGACCATGGTTTGGATCAGGGATCTCTGACTGCCAGCACGTTATCCAGAATCATCTGCCATGGGGGCCAATTCTCATGATGTCACTGAATTGTGCATGAAAATGAATTGGTGGTTGTTTACTGATAAACATTTAATTGCATTTAATTTGGGGTGCCACATGCCTTGCTGTTGGGACCCAATGGTCTAAGCCAGTATGCCTCTGTCACATAGTACCAGGTCATCTGTTTGTAACTATATTCTTTTTTGTTAAACTTTCAGCTAAAATTCCAAGCAGATCTCCATGATTCACATGGAAGACTGGAAAATCAAGATACTTCTCATGACAAGACATGTACAGGGACGCAGGCTTTAGTGGAGATGGGCGTGAGGACTGGATTGAGTCTGTTTCTTTGCTTGTTACGCCAAAACTGGAGCCAGAGTAGTCATGCAGGTATTTTAGAATTTATACATCAATTTAATATTTACTGCTTTAAGTTGCTTATTAAGTCCACTTTATGCGCAGGTAGCAGCGAAATGTATCTCCCTCAGGAATTGAAACACTGACTGCTTGATTACGAAGCATTAGCATTAATTACTACCCTATCAGGGAGACCTTCAGCTTTAAGTAAAATGTTACATGTTATTTTAAACTTATCCAATCATTTTACCTATTCATGATGGTTGCGGTAAACGCGGTTTAAAATTACTTACGTGAAATTTAGGAGATTTCGTACTTACGCATTGCACAATTTAATGGTTCAATCCTATTAATTTCGAAGATCCACTGTCTTCATTCACAAAAGGGTACGGCGTTTGAAGCGGAGATGGTACCGCGTCACTAAATTGTTTGTTCCCGGGCGGCGGTGGTTGCGATTTTTCCCGTTCGGCAGCACTGGCGCGTGCATCTTGGTTTGCGTCGTCTGCTTCCTGTTGTCCGGTGGCGTTGTCAGTTGGGGGTTGGGGGGCTGGGCCGTGTTGCTCGGTAATGTGCCGTTCCTGTTCCCCACGTGGCTGGGGGGGGGGGGGGGTCGAGTATGTGTATAGCATCTTTTCTTTTTCAGGTCGGGGATCTTTCTGAGGACAGGGTGCCAAGTTGGGTGTGCTTGTCCATTGTCCAGGTTTAGTGCTGGTTTCTGCTGGATGATGGCATGGGTTTCTTTGATGGTGTTTTCTATGACAGAGCCGGTTGGGTGAAGTATGGATATGGAGGAGATGGTGTGGTTAGTGGAGTGGAGGTGTTGGGAGAGGCCTGATTTAGGTGTGTCGTTTTTGGCATCTTTTACATGCTCGTTAATCCGTTCTTGGACGGTGCGGATGGTTCTGCCAATGTAGGTGTTGTGGCATTGGCATGTGGTCTTGTAGACACCGGGGGATGCAAGTTTGGGTAGGTAGTATCTCTTGAAGTTGGGTAGTACCCTTCCGATTTGGGATATGGGTTTGTGTGCTACTCGGATGTTGAAGGGTTTGAGGGCCTTGGCAAATTTTCCAGATGTGGTGGGGTGGTAAGGAAAGGCGATCCATTTGGGTTTAGGGTTTTGGTTCGGGTTATCTCTGTTTCTTGGGTTTCTGAACTGGGCTTCTGTTTTTGCGCACCACATGGATAGTTGGCGCTCGGTGTAACCGTTGTTTAGGCCTATTTCCGTTACGCACGCTATTTCATCTTGCAGGTCATCTTCTGTGCAGCTGTGTGTGAAGGCTCTTCTGTAAAAGTTCATCCATACTCCAGCTTTCTGTTTTGGTGGGTGGTTGGATTTTGCATGGATATACTGGGTGCCCGAACCTGGTTTCCTGTATACGGATGTGACGAACTTGTCTTGGAGTCGTCGGATGCTGTGGTCGAGAAAGTTGAAGTTGGCCATTTTGTTCCCTTTCAACGGTGAAGTTTATGTTGGGATGTATGTTATTGAGGGCAGTTAGGAGATGGGTTAGGTCCTCTTCCTGTTTGTTGTTGTTGTTGAGTTGGTGTTTTAAGTCCACTTTATGCGCAGTAAGGCTAATCGGGACTGGACCTACAGTTTAAAGTGGGATCCGAACCACTTGTGCCTCCACCGGGTATCGAACCCGGGACCACTTGATTACAAGTCGGCAACGCTACCACTGCGCCATCGGGGAGGCCCCTCTCTTCCTGTTTGTAAATGACTATGGTGTCATCGGCATATCTTTTGTATCTTACACCCCCGCCAGCACCATAATCAACCTCACCAACCTCACTGTGCCAACAGAATTCCACTCCCTCCTCCAACACTGCCTCAAATTCAACCTCCTAAATGACTCCCCCCCTCCCTAGACTTAATCTGCTCTGCCGAAAAAACAGCGTTTGCAACGAAAACTAACCAAGATGCCGAGTGTGTACGCCTTACCTGTGCTTCCATCATCCTCCGCCAACACGCCCAACCTACTAACAAACATAAACCCACAGTGCACAATAAACTAAGGAACACAACACAGGAAAACCCACAGACAAGTTCGTCACATCCGTATACAGGAAACCAGGTTCGGGCACCCAGTATATCCATGCAAAATCCAACCACCCACCAAAACAGAAAGCTGGAGTATGGATGAACTTTTACAGAAGAGCCTTCACACACAGCTGCACAGAAGATGACCTGCAAGATGAAATAGCGTGCGTAACGGAAATAGGCCTAAACAACGGTTACACCGAGCGCCAACTATCCATGTGGTGCGCAAAAACAGAAGCCCAGTTCAGAAACCCAAGAAACAGAGATAACCCGAACCAAAACCCTAAACCCAAATGGATCGCCTTTCCTTACCACCCCACCACATCTGGAAAATTTGCCAAGGCCCTCAAACCCTTCAACATCCGAGTAGCACACAAACCCATATCCCAAATCGGAAGGGTACTACCCAACTTCAAGAGATACTACCTACCCAAACTTGCATCCCCCGGTGTCTACAAGACCACATGCCAATGCCACAACACCTACATTGGCAGAACCATACGCACCGTCCAATAACGGATTAACGAGCATGTAAAAGATGCCAAAAACGACACACCTAAATCAGGCCTCTCCCAACACCTCCACTCCACTAACCACTCCATCTCCTCCATATCCATACTTCACCCAACCGGCTCTGTCATAGAAAACAACCATCAAAGAAACCCATGCCATCATCCAGCAGAAACCAGCACTAAACCTGGACAATGGACAAGCACACCCAACTTGGCACCCTGTCCTCAGAAAGATCCCCGACCTGAAAAAGAAAAGATGCTATACACATACTCGACCCCCCCCCCCAGCCACGTGGGGAATAGGAACGGCACATTACCGAGCAACATGGCCCAGCCCCCCAACCCCCAACTGACAACGCCACCGGACAACAGGAAGCAGACGACGCAAACCAAGATGCGTGCGCCAGTGCTGCCGAATGGGAAAAATCGCAACCACCGCCGCCCGGGAACAAACAATGTAGTGACGCGGTACCATCTCCGCTTCAAACGCCGTACCCTTTTGTGAATGAAGACAGTGGATCTTCGAAACTAATAGGATTGAACCATTAAATTGTGCAACGCGGAAGTACGAAATCTCCTAAATTTCACGTAAGTAATTTTACCTATGTTCATAATTTTTCCTTTTTTGTGAAGCGGCTCCTGAAGAAATTGAAACTGCTCTGCTGAGAAACTAAAAGAATTCAAATCTCATTCACATACTTGTAACATAAATATTATGAGCAGTGGGGTGTTGTAGATGATTATGAATGACTTCATGCAAATAAGTGAAAATATCTTAGCCATCTTTCTCCAGTATTACCGATGCAAGGGTGGATTAATTGGGGGCGACCACCCCCTCCGAAGCCCTTGAGGGGGCATCATGGGCAACTTCCACCGAGGACCTATTTTATTTGTTCATATATTGATAAATAATTTACACAGTTGCAATGAAATATAAGACACATAGTGTCATTTAAGAAACATACAAGACTGGAATAAAGAGGAACTGAGCCTAAAGGCCTTACTTTATTTCTTCGCTGCATTCTTGAAACGCAATGAAGCAAATATTGTGGTATTTTACGAAGAATTACCGTAATGAGGGAACAGGAAGCTTAACGGCAAGTGCAGCGAGTGACTAAAATAGGGGTGACGAAAGATAGGATATGACGAGAGACAGGGGTGAACAAAGATATGAGACTATGAATGATAAGTAAGGGGGTGAACAAAGATAGGACTTGACGAGTAAGGGAGCGAACAAAGGTAAGAATGACGAAGGATGGGTGATGAAAGATATGAGGCGACGAGAGACAGGTGGATGAAAAATAAGAATGATGAAGGATAGGGGCGACGAGAGACAGGGAGGGAACAAAGTTAAAAATGACGAAAGATATGGGCGAAGAGAGACAGGGCAAACAAAGATGAGAATGACTAAAGATAGGGGCGATGAGAGAGAGGGGCAAACAAATATAAGAATGATGAAAGATAGGGGCGATGAGAGACAGGGGGGGCGAACAACGATAAGAATGACGAAAGATAGGGGTGACAAGAGACTGGGGCGAACAAAGATAAGAGTGACTAGGGATGGGGGTGATAATAGATATGAGGCGACGAGAGAAGGGGGCAAACAAAAATAAGAATAACGACTGAAGATAGAATGCGGCGAGAGACGGGGGCAAAGAAAGATAAGGGTGGATGCGATGAAAGATAGGAGCCAATGAAAGATTAAAGGAAGACGAAAGATAGGAGGTGACGAGGGACAAGGGTGAACAGAGGTAAGGATGATGAAAGAAATGGGGGGCGATGAAAGATAAGCACGAAATCAACTTAAGGTGACAGACTAGTATAATATTACTAGGGTGGATCAAAGAAGTCATGAGGTGACAGACCCTTCACAGAGGATCTAGAAAATATTCCCTCAACCTCTGCCTTCTCTCATTTTTTTCATGCACACTCACTGTGGAAAGAGAGAGCAGCTGACCCTGACATGTACCCCAGCACCACTAGAGCGACGATGAAAAAATTTAGGTGAAATACAACTATCAATTCTCAGTAGCTTTCTGCAAGGGCAAATTAAAGGCTTTGGAGGTGATCATTCTTCCTCCTGCGCCCCTCAGAATGGCTTCTTCTTTTTTTAGTTATTGATACATTTGCAAAGTTGGGATGAAATACATCAAACATTGTGGCATTTTATGACATACTCCAGAGCTAAAAATTAGCAACCATGGGAGGTGACACAGCAGTGCTTTTCTTGCCTGCTGGGCACCATAATGGGTGTCCGCCCACTCCAAGGGAATGTCTTTAATCCTCCACTCTACCAATGATACAATGTTGAGAAATGATCACAAAACCAGTTTGCAACAAGTAGAAGTACTTTGGATTGTGAAAATGGATCATTGTTGAATTAACAATTATGTTTTTCAGAGCTGGGGCAGCAACAATTTCAACTGATGCCGATTCTTGAACATTGTAATGTTTGATGTTAAGAATATTTGTAAATTTTAAAGTACAATTTCCCATTGCAATTATACCACATCAGTCTCCTAGAATTTTGTTAAAATATATTAAGGAGCTACATAGGGTATAATTGTTATACTAAAGTACAAGGTGCATTCAATAAATAACCGGAAAAGTAGTATAAAAAATCTAAAATACGACCGTGATTGTTGTGTGTTTGTTATTTGGTGAAGGCGTCTGTAAGATATTCATAACTGTGGCTGGCATGCCTGCCTCGCACACTGTTGGCCCCCACAATGTACTTGGATCCAACATGGCGGCCAAGACATTTTTCTTTATATTTGCCAAGTAGGTGTTGGCAACACTTGTCTTCGAGTGCGCAGCAAGTATGGCTGCAGGACGTCGTTTCGTGTCTACAGTTTTATCTCTTGTCATCTGTGTGACAGGGAATGTGTAATGTATGTAAGCATATGTGTGTGTCATTAAACATGTAGTTTACATAAGGTGAGTGTCCTTTGCAAATTCACCTACCCAGCCACCGAAAGTTTTTGGATACAAATCGGAACGGGGCTCGCTCCCCGACACACACGGGGTGTTGGGAAACGGTTACACAAGATGGCAGCACCCATACAGGAGTGCTCCAAGCTGGATCAGTGAAGTGTCGTGAGATTTTTGTTGAGCGAAGGCATGAAACCGATAAAAATCCATCGCCGCATGACAGTTCGGTACGGTGACAACTGTATGAGTCAATCACAAGTGTACGAGTGGGCTGAGAAGTTCAAACAGGGCATAACCAGTATTGAAGATTCACCTGCGTCCAGGTCACTCTGTCGCTGCATGCTCAACGGGAAAGGTCATTTTAACTTTGTTTTGCGAGCACAAGGGGCCAATTCTTGAACATTACATGCCCAAAGGTCATAATGTAAACAGTACCACCTACTCAAACCTTTTGCGCGAAAAACTGAAACCAACCATTCTGTAGAGACGACGTGGTCTGGTGTCCACTGGTGTGCTTTTGCTCCATGACAATGCGAGACCACACACTGCCAATGTCACATTGTCTACCATTGAAGACCTAAAGTTTGAGTGCTTACCCCACCCCCCATATTCACCCGATCTCACACCTGATTTCCACACTTTTGGCTCACTGAAAGATGCACTAAGTGGATCGAGGTTCCAGAATGATGACAAAGTCCAGTCAGTGGTGAATGAGTGGTGGTTATGCACGTGTCCAAAATATTTTTTTTCCTGTGGAATCAGTGGCCATATCAAGCACTGGTGTAGGTGCATTGAACTAGGGGGGGGGGACTATATTGAAACATATTGCTGTAGTTCTTTTGTTGCTTGTAATAAATATTTGTTACAACAGTTACTACTTAATTAAAAAAAATCCACTTTGCCACGCAATGCTGGTGTTTGATCCCCATGTATTCAACGTGAACTTAAGTATTAGTTTGTGTTGTTTAAGTATTTTGGAAGCATTGGGTCTGACTTTATGAGTATCACCCTGTACTGTCTGCATTGTACAGGGTGAGCTAGAAAAAGTGGATATATTTCAAAGGGTTATGTGTGAAATAGTTTACTGAATGAAATGCCCAATGACAATTTCAGTCCCTTTTTTGAATACTATATGCCAGAGATGTATGCTTTCATTTGATATGCACTTGGTGATGTTGTTGGGAGTGTGTGTGTATTGCGACACTTTCCCAGCAGCCATTTCAGTGCTACTGATTCTGTGTCAGGAAATGCAAACTACAACAGGTGTCCACCACCTTACAAATTAAATCACTATTGTCCTACGGATAACAGGAAACCAATTACCTTCCAGTTATTTATCCAGCTTTGGTAAGTTTGCATGTGTGTTTATTCTGGCTCACTCAATGGCCAAAACATGCGTTCGTATCTGATACAAAACTTGAAGGGCTAGATAACTATCACAGAGGAATTTTATTATTTCATTTTAGGTTCATCCAGCCTGTGCAATGAAGTTCTTCGAACTGCCATAGATGTTATCCATGGACTTCCTCCCCTGTCCTTAGCTAATGAAAGTCAGATACCATCTGTTGGCTTGCACAGTCTGCAGGAAGTGTCCAAATTTTTGCATAATGCTGCCTTACCATCTTCTGGTGCAGATCCAACAGGTTAGTAAGAATTTTTTGTACCTTTTCTTTCCCCTTTGATTAAGAATTAAATTATGTAATGAGGATCAACAGTGGTTCTTAGAAGTTTCCATAATTGCTTTGCATATTACTAAATAATACAATAAATCTTATTTTTAAAGTGTTTTTTATTCTTCTAGCTGTGTTTTGTTGTAGCTCCCCAGAACATTTCAAAAATACACTGAAATGTTGTTAGAAAATGTGTTGTAACTTCTGGTGTATAGAATGTTAAATTTAACTCCAGACTTCCCACAATATGCCACATGGACACTGTTGCTGATGCACTCATGTTGTGCGCTGTTACACACTATAGTTTTATCATTATGTTACTGCAGTATGGCATGAAACATCGTCTTTTTTATTGTGTGTGTGTCATGATGACATCATCACATGGTTAATTACTGATTCTTAAAGAAAATATTCAGCAGTTGTAGCATTTTATTAATTTCAGGCATTTAACGTTCATCATTAGGGTTTGGATTATTATGACCTATTCAGAATGTGTGTGGGCCAGTAGCTCCACATTCCTCCTGTGTGCCTTCGAATTTTACCTTTTTTGTAGCCTAAACAGCTGAGAATATGATCTAAAAATATTGCTAACAGTTACCAAGTATGTCTTCATTAAGAACTTGAGAAAAAAAAAAAATTCTGGAGTAAAGTATCTTGTACAACATATCGCTGACAATATAAAGAGAGAAAATATAAACTGAATTAATATTCTTTGGTGAATAAAGGAAGGATTTCAGTTGGTAGGTAGGCCCTGGCCCTCATGGGCTGTTACACTATGGGTTATTTTTTTATTACCTAAGTTCCTGGGTTCAAGTCCCAATTTCATCTATTTTACAGTACATTCCTTGTAAATTTCACTTCACTTAATCCTAACATATTTCTCAGAAACTGGGAAGTTCCTGTTTTCATTTCTCGTCATGGTCGAGGCCTCCCCGATGGCGTAGTGGTAGTGTCGTCGCCTTGTAATCAAGATGTCTCGGGTTCGATACTCTGTGGAGGCACATAGTGGTTTGGATTCCACTTTAAACTGTAGGTCCAGTCCCAATTAACCTTACTGTGCATAAAGTGGACTTAAAACACTAAATCAACCAATCTTATGTTAATATCCTCTTACCTATGCAATCGAATGCAATTTGTGACATTCAATCAAGCTAAGTCATACACTTACAAAGTCTGTTCCGGTGTACCACAAGGCTCCAATCTTGGACCATTATTCTTTCTATTATACATCAATGATCTACCCAAAATTTTTAAATACTCAAAATGCTTACTTTTTGCTGATGACTTAAAATTGTATAAAGTAATGAAAGATTCAAATGATGCACGTAAGTTGCAAAAAGACTTGGAAAATGCACAAAGATGGAGCATCGAAAATAAATTAAACTTTAATGTCACAAAATGTTTTGCAATAACTTTTTCCAGGCAAATCAAACCCAATATTTATCAGTATACAATGAATAATCGTGCATTACAAAGAGTAAATCAGATAAATGACTTAGGAGTTACATTAAATAATAAATTATCTTTTGGAACACACATTGATCAGATTTGTAATGATGCTTACAGAACGTTAGGGTTTCTAATTAGAAGTTCACAAGACATGCATAATGAAAGAGCTCTGACAAGCCTGTTTAATTGCCTTGTTCGAACCAAATTAGAATATGCAAGTGTAGTCTGGTCACCTTACGCTCAATGTAATAGCAAAAAGATAGAAATAATTCAGAAGAAATTTGTTCGTTACTTATATTACAAAAAACACAAAAGGTCATCTTTTCAGGATCAGGTATCATATAAACAAAACAATTCAATTTTACACCTCTGTACGAAAGGAGAGTAGTATCACATCAATTATTTTTATATAAGTTAGTCAACGGGCTGGTTGACAGTCCAAGTCTCCTCCAAACGTTAAAATTTAATGCTAAGTAAATCCAACTCAACAGAACACCAGAATTCCCCCATTCTAAGACTATGTATTAAACATAATGAAATAGTCAGAAATGGTGGAGACTTGGATTTCGCTATGCCATTCATGCAATTCCTGTCCGTCCTTCGAAGAATATCATGAATAAATAATAAATAATTATAGATGTTTTCTGTGTATATGGGTATGTTTGTAAATACAATTTGCCTGTATGTGTGTATATTTGTTTATATATGAGTATTTACATGTATATAGTTATAAATGCCTCAGTCTGTATATAGATATGTACCTTGTTCTACTTCAGTGAATATCATTTTTGGATTTATGTTATCTAGAATACTTGTGCTGGTGTTCTTTATGAAACGATTATTG
This sequence comes from Lepisma saccharinum, assembly GCF_977018435.1. Lineage (NCBI taxonomy): Eukaryota > Metazoa > Arthropoda > Insecta > Zygentoma > Lepismatidae > Lepisma > Lepisma saccharinum. The sequence continues at coordinate 34,366,355 of NC_139231.1, forward strand.
TAGTTTTGCTCTCCTTTTTCTTCTATTGTTTTTGTATTGTTGGAATTATAATTTTTTAATTGTTTAAAATATATATAGATGTAAGCCTATTGTAATTGGAGCGAAAGCTCTGTTGTGATTGTTCATTCATCACTCATCCTCATTGTCATGATTAGCTAAAAAGTGGTAGAAAGGAGATGGTAAACAACAAAATATAAATGCAGTTTTGGTATTGGCAAAATCTTCATGTTGGCCTATCTCTAATGCATTTATATGGCCAACAAGACTAGCATCATGTTCACAAAAGTTAGGAACGTGCTTAAATTAACTAGACTTCCAAACACAGGCCAGCATATAAGTAAGCATTGCCTGTCATAAATGTCCAAGCCCTATTCAACATCTTCAATGTACATTATTTGAAAGTAATTTTCATTTGAACATTCAGTTAATGCTGATGAATTTTATTCTTGTTGCAGGACAAGTGCTTGCTGCTGAATTGCTACTGAGTTTAGCCTTGCAAAGGGGCTCACTAAGTTATTTGCTGCAGTGGATCGAGATGGCATTGAGTGCTTCACTTGACAAGACTATAGGAGACAAAAACTCAGATGGACAGAAATCTCAATGTGCTTCTGGTGTAGCTGACAAGTCTGCGAGCGGGATGATACATATGAAGGTTTTCCTCGATGCCTTGCATCAAATGCGCAGTATTGCAGGTGGTTTAAACAAAAGAAAAACTAAGTATGATCTGAATGTTCTGGAGAGTGGACTAGTACCATTGTATCAAGCAGCGATGTGTTTGATGGAAGAGGTGAGCTTAGAAATGAATTGTGAAATATTAGTGTAATGGAAGCCAGTGATATCCCTCTGTCATGGGGGCAGATTACTATTTTTTAGCAGTTCATTTAAGATTTACTGTTAGTTTTATATGCCTATGGTGGAACACCATAGGTGAAGTGGGAAAGTATCTGTAGTGTTTTTTATATAGTTTTTGCAAGTTTCATGCAGTATAGTGTTGTTTTATAACGAAAAACCAAACAAATGTGATTTTGAAGCTCTCTTTTTCTTATTATGATTTCAAATCTCATTACTTTGTTTCTTCTCATTAATTTTCAAAACTGTTTCTTTATTACTGTTACCGTATTTACGCGTGTATAATGCGCGTGCGTGTATAATACGCACCCTCATTTTTGATGGGGAAAAGCAACAAAAAAATATATCTCGTATATAATGCGCAGTACAATTCAGTATCCAGAAATGGCTTTCTTAGCGTCGGACTAACATTTACGTATTTCATTTAAAATTAATCAGTAGATCATAAAAACGATCTTTTCCTCCTTTCGTACGCATCAAGCGGGAGGGTGAAACGTGTGTCGCTGCCGATTGTTTGTGAATGGGTTCGTGAGGCATGGAACTCCATCTCCCTTGAAGTGATGATCAAAAGTTTTAAGGTAACGGGAATATCGAACAAGATGGGTGGAAGTGAGGACATTTCAGACTGCTTGTATTAGTAAGTGGGAGTGAATGACGAAATTAAGTGTAAACGTTATTTATTTGTTTACGTGAGTCAAGCCGCAATAGCGCAGTAAATATACAGTAATTATTTATATTTGGTAAGTGTTGACGTAATTATTTTACCTTCATATTTGTTACAGTCAACTCTCGATACAACGACCTTTCATAGTTCCCAGGAAAAAGGTAGTTATTTCGAAGGGGTTGTTATTGGAATTTGCACCAAAAACTATTATTAGGTGATAATCAGGCAGAATGAATGTTGGATTTAATACGGGTCTACTAGAGCATTGTCTGTTACAAGATGAACTGGTGAGATACGATCTCTCGGAAGATCTCACCTTTCTAGGCACAAAAAAAAGGGGCTGTAAATTTCGTTTTGGTTCGGCTGTGTAAAATACGTCGTAAAAATGTCACGTTTTCCTTCCTTCGACCAACTTCTAATTCACCCCCTCCCCCATTCCAGGGAGCAGTCCTTCCTCTTGCTCGACTTGCATTGTAAGCCAGCCTGAAAAAGGAAACAGGCAACTTGCGATCTATTTGCACCCAATGCGTATTCTAAGACACATTGAACAGTGTCGCACTCGATAATCATTTTGGTTTGGAATTAGATTTCACTAAAGTGAAACTGTATATTTAGTCCCGATTAGCCCAAAAGCATAAAATGAACTCAAAACAAGCTTTATGAAACCTGCGCATTTTCAGATATCAAAATGGAGATCTTTATTTACTCTCACGTTAATCGACGATAATCGGTGTCAGCTTATACATTGAGCATTTTTTTAAAAATTGTTCGCAGCTTACACATTGAGGTTCTGAAGATAAAGGTGCAGAACATGAAGTTGTTTTAACTCTTCTTTTTCTTTCTGAAGATCGAATTTCGTTATCGTCAAATCAAAACAGCTTTGCGAGATACCAAACAATGACTTGCCTTCGCGCTGGATGAGTCATTGCTGTTATCCACAAGCGACAACTTCGCAGATGCTAGACAAAACACTGGCGCCAGTTGCAGCGTAAAAACAAGGCGACCAGCTGCAAGTTCGAGCAACAGGTGGTCAGGGAAAATCCTTCGTATTTCAAAGATAACGCAACTGTCGAAGGCTGAACTTTTATCAGCTGTGTGAAGAAGAAAGAATAAACACTTTCTTTACGTTTTAACTTGCAACAGACAATAATACGGGCAATATTTCAATACAATAGCATTAAAAAAATTAAAAAAATAGGACCTGAATTCTGCAATTATTACATTGCCGTGCAGACCAGTGGCGGAGAAAGCTGGGTTAGGGTTTTTTTTTTTTAATATTTTTTTTTATACTTGTCCTATGGTTTTTGTTCGTTTTCAAGAATGCATCCAGAACTAGTTGACCATTTTAGAAGTCAAAGGAAAGAAAGAGCGGTCCACTTCCTCCCTTGCCTGTAATCAGCCTGTGTACACACACGAGTAGAAGAAAAGAGGGAGAAGTCACTGCCAACGGAACACTTTTGGCAAATATTAGGACATCGGCACAGTCATGAAAATGTAGAAAGTGGTAAACGGGAGTTATGATGCAAGTAAGATCGAAGTGAACTTTTGCGGAAACCTGGATGAAAATGCATTAAGAGTGTTGACGATCTTTAGTTCGCCTATGTGGCTTTGATTATCTATAACAGTTTCACTTCTTTATGAAGTGTTACAGGGAACAAAGAATACGTTTTGAATGAAAGCGATTACCGGAAGTTGTACGCTACAAAGTCGATTTAAAATAACATCCAAGCATATTCGATCTCTTCTCATGTATCCAAGAGCAAACGAAATCACAAAGGCAAAACAAGCCTGGCATGTTATACGCAGTGACAGTGAAAAAAAAAATGCGTGATTTCATTTTGGCTGTCCGAATTATTCCATGCATAATATGCACCACAGTTTTGAAGGGCAAAATTTTTTTAAAAAAGTGCGCATTATACACGCGTAAATATGGTATATAGAAAATTGGATATTACGGTATTTAAGCATGTATAATGTGCATGCGTCTATAATGCGCACCCTGTTTTTTGATAGGGAAAAGTGACAAACAATTATATCTCGTATATAATGTGCAGTATAATCCAGTTTCAAGAAATGGCTTTCTTAGTTGTAGGTTGTAAAGCTATAGTTATTCTGATCAAGAGTGAATGAAATCATAACTATTCAATGAATCACTTGTTGCTATGTGGACCAAGAGGAGAAGAATATCACTTGTGTAGGCCATGAGTTACCAACCCACACCACTTCCCCCTTTCCCTCCACTGTGATTAGCATCCCACAGCTTTCACTCTAACCACCTTATTTATTCTGTAATAGTAGACAGCAAGATCAAAGTTATGTTATGGATTTGCAGTGCTCAGGAAGTTATTTTCTATTATTTCTTGCCCAACAAATACTGCTGACATGCATCCCATGTGACGGGACGTGCATTCTTGAATTCCGCCAGAATGACACTGCTTTTCTTGGTGTCGCAGAACATTACATTACAAAGTAAAAAATCGTGGGAAATGGCCTTCAAACTTTTATACGAGTTCTTGCTCATTCCTTTTTTACTTTTTCTAAAAAAACCTTCCAAATATGTACTTTTTTCGTGACTAACATAACATTTATACGAGGTACATTCAGGACCCTCAAATTAGCAGTTAGCAGCACAAGATTTCTTCCATTAAAGCATTTACACACTCCATATATATAATAATATTTGGCCAGTAATACATTTTAATTATTATTTTCTTTTTCTTTATCTTTTCTTTCATCCAAATTACCATAAAAATCAGAATGTTCCTTCATTTTATGATGAAGTTATTTCAATCGCATTTCACATTAGTGTCACTCTCTTGAATGGAATACTGTTGCCATATTCAGAAACTACAGGATTTAAGCTTTACAACGATATATAACATGATAGGGTTCCGTAATCATGAAAAATCAATGCAAGTGTCACAAAATCATGGAATGACCTTGTACGGTTTCATGTTGGCTGTCCGAATTATTCCATGCATAAAACGCACCACAGTTTTTGGAAGCAAAAATTTTGGAAAAAACTGCACTTGAACCGATACCGATGTAGATACTATCACCAATTCTCACCAATGCCGATACCGATGCTTGAAAAAAATTGTAATCATAAAATTGTTCAAAATATAGGTTAATGCTAGTGTTTATAAGTATTCCACTCTAATTATATGCCACATAGTGGTTGGATTACACTTTAACCTGTAGGTCAAGTCCTGATTAGCCTTACTGCACATGAAGTGGACTTAAAACAAAATTATATGCATCAATTTACCAGGATTTTTGCTTTAAATATTTGAGAATTACATCAGAATATTAAATTTCATGTTCGTGCAAAATACATCAGTATCAGCTCAGCCCTAGATATTATGTGTATTACAGGATATTTCTAATACACACAGCATTTACACACCCACCGCAAAATGACTTCGAACCTCATAACAAAAGCACAAAAATTCATGTGAAAAGCTATTATTAAGCTATTAGCAGCGGCGGCTCGTGACTTTTCAAAGATGCATGCTACAACTGATGCTTTTTTTCATGTACTTATAATGACCTCCCCCCCCACACACACACACATATGTGCTGGCTCGGTGGCTGCGAACGTTAAGTGGTCGACTTTCGATCTCGCCATCGAAGTTCCGGGTTGGAATCTCGGCCCGGGTATGGGTATTATTTGTGAATGCCCCTTCATTAATTTCATCATATCATCTCTCATCCTAATCGTCGCGATTAAACAAAATAGATAGAAAAGCATCGCAAAAGAGTACACACATACGAAGTGCAGAATCGACAGTGAAAAATGTTTTGTTTTACTTATCAACAAAGAAAAGAAAATAAGAAAGCTTCCATGCATTTACTCACCTATCGCCTGATTGTTAATTCTCTTCTGTTCTTCCTTGAGCAAAATTTTTCTATCACCTCAGCGTTGAAGTCACTCTTATTTGTCACCAGCCTATTCTCAATTGATAGCATAGCAAGGGCAGTCAAGCGGTCCTGGGCCATTGTATTTCTTAGAAAAGTCTTGATTCTTTTCAGGGAAGAGAAGCATCGTTCAGGTTCGGCAGTTGTCATCGGCGTTGTGGCTACAATTCTTAGTAAAATGGTAATTTGGGAAAATGTATTTTCCAAATTATTCTTTAGAATCACGTTCAAAAGAGGGATGGCTCCTTCTACAGAACGGAAGTCATCTCGTTCGTACAGTACGGAGAGTTCAGTATGCAACTTCCTTTTGTTAATGACTGGATAACTTCGGACTGCCATGTCCAATTCGCGTTCTGGAAAGTCATTCGTGTATTCCGGGAATCTTGAAGAGTTAATCAATTGCGCAGAATCCAAATGATTTGAGAATTCAAATCTGTGTGAAGCTTCGGTGGTGATGCGATCGCACACTTCTTTTGCATCTGATGTCAGATCTGATTCACGACGCCGTCGCTTATTTGCTTGGGTGGTTTCCGATTCTCTAGGTAAGGAGTCTACATTATCTCTTACCTTTTGGATGGTGCTCTTGAAAGCAGCAGTGGCATTTTTTACTTTTACTGTGTCGGTCTGCCTTGCTTGCAATTGATTGTATAGTATATCGACATGCGGCATAATTCTGTGAAAGAACGAAAGCCAGAATACAAATTCGCGATCCTCCAGACTGTGACGCAGGCCTCGGGCTTCTTGAATGGTTGTGCATGACGCTGAATTTTCCAAGTCATGCAAACAGTTTGCAAGTTCTTCTTGATATTCGTACACAACATTTACCGTACGCGACTTAAAATTTCACCGTGTTCTTGAGCCAGAAGGAATACGACGTGCAACCTCGGTTTTCAATGACAAGAGTCGCTGAGGTGAGCGTGAAAAGAACGTTGGAAATGCTGATAAGCTGCAAAAAAACACCCTAGCTGATTGATTTTGGGAAGCAGCTCGCTCCATTATTAAATTCAATTGGTGCGCATAACAGTGAATGTAATGAGCAAGTGGAAAGTGTTCTTTGATGCGAGATTGAACTCCATTTTTCTCTCCTCTCATCACCGAAGCTCCATCAAATGTTTGGGCAATTATTTCATCCGGTTGCTCACCAAATAAACTGTTCATTTCTTTCATGATGCAACGGGAAATTGCCTCTGCGTCCTGTCTGTCCGGATTAAGGAAGCTCCAGAATCTTTCGTGTACAACCCCCTTAAGTTCGTACCTGTATACGAGAACCAACTGCAACTGATCGGATACGTCTGTGGTTTCATCACACATCAATGCCACAAATTTTGCTACCGACATTTCTTTTACAATTTTCTCCTGGCACACCTCAAGCATACAGTCTAATAATTCATTTTGGATGGTTTTCGAGGTGCCTTTAAATACAGTGCTGTTGTTGAGATGTTCTTTAGCAGCGTTGTCTAAACTGCTGACAAAATCAACAAGCCCCAAAAATACCCCAGGGTTTGCAGAGGAATCTGTTTCATCGTGGCCACGCAGGGCCAACTCAAAAGCTCCACAGAACTTGATGCAGTCTATGATTTTTGACAAGACGTAGCGATTTTTTCAACTCGTTCATTATGCTTTTGAAGCGATTCTAGATAAGCGCTGCTTAACTGCGTTGCTATGTTGACAGTTCCGAGAGAGACAAAATTTAACTCATTATTCGTGTGCTTTTTGCTTTCACTGTGCTTTCTCATATATTCACTTAAATGTCCTAGATCTTTTACCCCTCCTTTAGACCACGAATCATTACTTCAAAAAAATATGCAAGGAAAACAGAATAATGCATTTCGAATTTGACACCCACAAAGCCATGGTTCACTATCGTACAGTTTTCTATTAAATCGCCTTTTATATGTAGCGTTCTTATCTCCCTTTGCATTTTGCGATAGATCCAAATCTGGCAACGGCCGTCCTAGCGCTTTTATTTCCAACTTTTCTTCAAGTGTTCTTGAAGAGAAAGGGCGCTGCAACAAAGAATCCACCGAATTCATTGTTATAACACACACTCACTTTCACTTCTAACAACAACAACAAAAAGCTAATCCTTAACAACAATGACCACCACTTCACGCACCACGCGATTTTAACACAATGAACCGCGCGGAAAATTTTTGGGTCTGGAAGCCGGGGAAAAAAACGGTACTCTGCAAATTTGTTTCTGGACGATTGAAGTGCTACATAAGCATAAGGAAATATATTTCTAGCATTTAAAAACAGGTAATTTAGATAAAATATAAAATTAAAATTTCCTAAACATAAATTACATAGCAGAATCCACTTTTGGAAGCAAAAAAGGCACGGACTATAGTTTCAGAGTTGCAATCTTTACAACTTACCACCGAAATAGATAAAAGGCTAAGGGGTAGTGTCAATTTGTGTTCCAACTTTTTGCAGGTGCTGCTAATGTATATGACATGTTACAAACATTGCATAAGTCTACACTTATAACGAGAGAACGTTTGAAAGTGACATTAATAAACGTTGTTCTGACAGAGGCAATAGGTTGTCGTAGACTTTCTTCTTATCCTGAGATGGCACACTTACCGTGCTGAGTCTGCCTGTAGCACGCTAGCAGACGATTTTACTCGAGCCGAGACCCTATCCACCGTACGAATCGAGGAGTGGGGGTGTACAGTATTCATGCGCGGAGGGATGAAAAAGGGGCGAAAACGTGCTGTTGAGATTCTATCACGGTGAGGTATTCCTTATAGCCCCAACAGCGCGAGGGAAATACGTGGCGCCGCTGTTAAATGTTGAGGCTCTTAACATGAGAAGTTTCAATTCACTTTAGGTCTTCATTAAACTTCTTGCATCTGTGAGATTTGCTTTTTTCTTCTTTTCATTTTAACAAATTTAGCAACGTGCTATAGCACGGTAGCACGTATTAAGCCGCCGCCGCTGGCTATTAGATACATCAAAAAATGCATACATTAGTACGTAGTCATGTTACCTTTACTTTTGAGAACCATTTGGATGCACTTGGGCATGGAATCACTAAGTCTTCGGAAGTAATTTAAGTCCATGTTAATGCACCACATTTTCTTCATTCTTTTCTGTCACCCTTCCTGTGTCAACTAACAATATGAAATGCACTTGCTTATCAGCAGTAATATACTGTTGCCAGATATGTTAATGCAGAAACAATTCCGTGTTCGAAACAAAACAACACTAGATACAAGGCTGTAAACTGATAGACCGCTTACTACGGCAGATTTCACATGAGGTCCGAAGTCATTTTACAGCGGGTGTATGTACAGACACACAAGGTAGGAAAATGCACCTCACACCTTTCTAAAACATGAAAAATTAACATTACAATGTGTTATTTCATATTTCATGTTTTCGTCAAAAACTAAATATGCATGCCTCTAATATCATTGGCTACTTACCTTGAAATCATCAATTTTTCAGCTTCATCCAATCAGTATTGTTGTTATGTGCTGTGAGTATGTTGTATGCAACCTTCATTTCATTTATGTAAAACAAAAGTACCAGTTTTGTTTCAGAAGTTATAATTCAAATGAATATCTTCATTTCAGTTGGTTTCACTGGCATGTGACTACACACAGTCATGCATAGGAGCTGAGTGCAGTGATGTTCAGAGTATGATGAGCTCATCTGATAAATGTGATGTTTATGTTTGGGGTAGTAACTCTTCACATCAGTTGGCAGAAGGAAGTCAAGAGAAAATTTTAGTTCCAAAATTAACCAAGGCGTTTCATGATGTTTTGCAGGTATGTGTTTGTTCCTTATACATTCATAAGTATTAAAGCATGCTTTTCATTTCATATGCACTGAGTCGTAATAGTAAATCAGTATGACAATGCAAGAAAATAAACAGTTATTTACAATTCATAGTATGTGTCAGGGTTTCAGACTTTTAGACTAGTGTATCACTAAGCCAAAATTCATACTCTCATACCACCAAGTAATGTTGTGAGGATTTTCAATGCTAACATTCAAATTTGCATGTTTATATTGCCTAATACTATTACTATTGAGTATACAATCACTAAAACTGTTCTTAGATTGCCTTCTTTTATTGACATTAAGGTAGGAACTAACTATAGTTATGTGTTAATAACATGCACAATTCATAATACAATTATTTGGCAAAAAACTGCAACTTATGACATGTTGGTGTGATTAATTGTTCATAAATGAAGCTCTGTGAGTTAACCTTATGTTAATGCTTTTTTAATGTAAACATACACTAATTTGACTTGTATTGCTAATGCAAAGGGTGGACCCATGTAACCAAGCACAGCTTCCTTATGTCTGGTTCAATATTTGTTAATTTTAGCCATATGTCTGATACAATGTTTAATTGATTCCTGTCATTCATCCATATAATATAGATTATTAGAACTAACTTTTATAAACAAATATAACACAAATATATAATTCCATGTGTCTTTTGCGCAATATTACTTTACAACAGAAGGCTCTTTTATGGTGACTGTACGACATTGAAATTGATAGTCATAGTAATATTTTGCGTAAGAAACATGGAATTATTATATATTTGTGTGGAAAAAAAATTCAACCATGTTTATGCTATGAACTTAAAAAGTGCATTATCACATAAGCCTTATGATTTGATATATTTCCACAGATAGAAGCTGGACAGTATTGCACTTTCATGATTCAAACCAATGGGAGTGTGAGTGCTTGTGGAAAAGGCAGTTATGGAAGATTAGGGCTAGGGGATTCAAACAATCAACCACAACCAAAGAAACTGAATATTGATGGTCAAGTCAAGAAGTTGTCATCTTCTAAAGGAAGTGATGGGCATACTCTCGCATTAACAGAAGGTGGACGGGTGTACAGTTGGGGAGATGGTAAGAATTGATCAAATGAGTGCTTGTCATGTATGTATCTATGTATTATTTGTAAGTATGTTGGTTTGTTTAGTGTTGCTTGATTCTCCTTGTTTTCACGTATTGAAGTATGTAGTTATAAGATTAGATTTTACATGTGTATTAGTTTAAGGCCAATTGACACGACCTGTGTTGTGTGAAGACGAATAAGTAGAATGGTCTTTTGCAACATGTCATGATACTGCACTTGAACTTTTCTTATTTTATGTTGTTTTGCTGTCCTTTTTGGCTCATTGCAACAATAAGAATGAATAAAAAGGTGATATTTCATGCCACATCTTGTCAACATATTAAAAACAACTGAGACAAGTCACAACATGTACCTTGTTTTCTTGGAATTACAAATTTGCTGATTGACTTCTGCTATCTTCAGGAAAAAAACTTGATCAGGATCACATCAGAGGAATGACCAGCAATGAAGCAACTAGCCATTCTTTTCACATGATCATGTGATTAAGTTTTGATACCTTTTACACAATTTTACCCATGTTATAATGTTTTCATTCATTCTTATCTTCCATCCATTAAGGTTGAGCAGAAAATTCAGCATTCCAACAAAATGCTGTGGCTCATGTTAGTTGTTGTTAATTACAGAGAAACTTAGTACTCACATTTTCCACAAAGCTGTTTTTAGCTTGTTCGATTAATTTCAGTGGGCACTGCCACCATTCTCGTTGGTACTTGTTGTGTTGTTGCTTGGCACGTTTACGGAAAAACGTGAGTACTAAGTTTCTCTGTAATTATTACTACCACATCTCTGATTTCTCAAAATATGAATTAGTTGTTGTTTTGAGAATGAACATTTGTTAGATGAAATTTGATGAAAAAATACATAAACTGGAACACCTATACCCAACTTGGTATAATCCATACGCCTTAGTTGCGATCATTGATGCAAGTGTATATATGCTAACTGGACAAGTCCAGTGGCAAAGTACAGGTGGAATAGATAAGTAAAAAAAGTTTGGTGAGAATTATCTACTGCTGAAACAACAGGAAAGTTTCATAATAACACATGAAGAGGGAATGTTACGAGTTGTAACAACTGCCACAAATTACAAACACAAGAAAGCAAGTGATATTCAGTGTGGTATTTAAGAATTTTCCAGAGAGGGGAAATTCTACTGACTGTCTAGAGTCAGCATGAGATAATGGTGTGTGTGCATGGGCATCTGCAGGATTTTTTCAGGGAGGGGCAAGAAAGGTAATTTTTTCCAGTGGGGGCAAAGGAGTGATGCCCCCTCAAAAAACACTGCATCAGTCTACTAACTTTTGGGAAACTGAATTGAACTTGGGCATAACTTTTGGCAAGGGCAGAATCAAAAAGTTTTATACACCATAAAAATTGGGAGAGGGCAGAATTAAAAAGTTTATACACCATAAAAATAGCACCAAAAACTACTTTGCTATATTACTGTTACATTGTGAAATCATAAAAATTACTCCTTAACTTGCTTCTCAGGTCAAAGGAGCTTAACACAAGTTCTATTAGCTTCTTAATGATGAAAATTTGTTAGGTAGGCAAGTGCCTCTGCCAAGTTACGCTAATTAGTCCGGGACTCCTTGATTACCACTACCGAAACATCATTGTATATGTAATTTCATGATCAATTGTTACGAAACTGATCAAGAGAATAAATTCAATATCGATTCTTCTGTATCTTTAGTCTTTATTTAATATTTAATAAATGTGTTTAGCATGCTGCAAGACTACCAACTTAATGCATGCTGAAACTGAAAAATATTTCCAACAAAGGATACCACCTTCCAACTCGCCATTCAGTGATATTGAAAGATTATGTATGTGTAACTTCATCACTAGATGATCAAGCCATGTCCCTGTAATTTTCCATTCATTAAATTTTTCACGGGCAACCAACAATCAAAAGGAACTAACCACTTTACTACTACTGCCTTCTTGTGTAGATGCACTTGCAAATTTTCAGAACCGATCCTTTGATCAACGCAGTAACAGAGTCTTCGCTGCCACCAGCTTTGTCAGATTTCATTCATTTTGAAGGTAGATTCCCGATATTGCAGAGTCTGGAACTCGCAATGCTGGAACTCGTAATGATCACTTGTTTCACTAACACTCTAGCTTCACAAAGAAATGTAGCTCTTTGATCAAAAACAAAAAAAGAACACACTGTTCTTTAAAAAATGACACCGTAAAGGGCTATCGCGCTTGCATAAAAAATTCCATGTAGGCTATCTGCGCGTAATATTGTTCCACTCATGCAAATACAGACGTTGTGTGGTGACAAGTTCGAGTAACATGACAATTCATTTGAAACTTTCACATTCATTGCGGGTGGCATATTCCTGCCAAATTCCGTGGACAAAGAAAGGGGAAGAGGGGAAGGTAGTAGTCTTCAACCCTGGCCACTTGTTTGACAGTTCCAGGAATAGAGCAGCGCTTGAGGCTACATTTGTGTTCGCCAAATGGAGCTTTCAGTCATCTGACAGAAAAGTGTTTCAACTGAATTGCGACAAATATCATTCTCCTCTAGGGATAAAATTTATCAAGGAGAGAGGGGGACACAAGTATCCAGAGGGGGAGAATTCCCTCCTCCCCTCTACAAATACCACCCTGGTGATAATAAATAGAACAACAGAATGCATACAAACATAAAATACTGATCCGAAACCTATGGTGGTGTTTTGTGCATGTTTCTACCTATTTACCATATCATGTGTAGGCAGTAGACCTCTTGAGTTAATCTTGTCTTGCATGGTTGCACAGTAATTGAACCTGGAACCTTAGGTAGCTAAATTATGACTCAAAAACTTAATGTGCTCAGCCATCAAGATATACTGGAAAACCTTGTTAATACGAAGTTCAAGGGACCAAAAAATGCCAACTTCGAATTAAATGACTTCGAGTGATCCAAACTATTCAAGATGGTGCCTGTTTTTCAGATGTAAATAAATTACAGTATAAATTACCCCCATAACAGATGTTTTATACTTGGTAATAGTTCACAAAATAAGCTTTATACAGGGTCTGTTCTGAGAGTATCCGAACTTATTTATTTGCAAACAATTTATTGATGACAATTACAACTGCTGTCAATATTCTTCAATGTAGGCACCTTCAGCCTCAATACAGCGAGTATTACGACTTTTCCGCTGTTCACAGCAGTCCTTGACTGACACCCTCTTTAATGCTGCAGTCATGGCAGCTTGAACCTCTTCAATTGACGCAAAATGCTTCCCCTTGAGCACCCTTTTGACCTTGGAAAACAAAAAGAAGTTGGGGGATGAGGCGTATGTTGGCCAAAAACTCACCTACCAACAGCGCTGTGTGAGCTGTCGTGGTGAAGCACCCACCTGTCGGCGATGTCAGACCGGACACGCTGGCCCCTCTGTCGGAGATGCTGAAGCACTGTTTTGTAGTAAGCTGCATTCACGGTGGTCCCAGCAGGTACAAACTCTTTGTGCACGACCCCCTTCGCATAGAAAAAAGACAAGGAGCATTGTCTTCACCTTTGATTTTGACATTTGGGCCTTACTTTTGACGAGGGGATGCGTGGTTGTGCCATTCTGAACTTTGTCTCTTGCTTTCGGGGTCATACTCGAATATCCAGGTTTCATCCCCGGTTATCACTCAGTGATAACATGGTTAAAGTCTCCGTAAGGTTTTTTTTTTTCAATTTAACACAAAATTTCACAGCGTAGCACTTTTCCAAAGTGCGCTCCATTTTCACCAAATCCACCAACTGCAAATTCTCGACGCGACGTTTTTTCTGTGTACACAACACGAGCGATTGCACCTCAACCACTGCTCGCAGGCAACTGAGCGAGGTCTTGTTTTGAAGGTTAAGGTCCCCACTGCCACCTGGCGCAGCTTACCCGAACCCTCGACCGATTCTCACACCACGCTGCGGACAGTTCGGATACTTTCAGAACGGACCCTGTATGTACTACATAATAATATTGTAAGTTTTAAAGAAACTATAATAAATTGTTATCCACAGATCTTACGCAGACACAAAGATTCCTAGGAGACGGTAACACCATTTATCCTGTGTAGTTATATATCACCTGTTATGCAGAGGAGGCATGTTTTGGGAAGGAAAATAGAACATGAAAGCATTTTCACGATTTTTTTTTAAAAAAACTATTTTTTTCAATTGTGTAATCTCAAACTCAGAGCTAGACAGATGGGCAAGACTTCCAGGTGCCACGCATCTTTATTTTGGAACATTCCTGTGATCTTATCTCGCATTTCTGGTCTGGCTCTGATGAATATTTCCAAGGTGGCACATTCAGTGGTGAAAGACCTGCCATGCACATTGACAAAGTGGGCATTTTGGGCTGTTTCCCCGGAGTTGTCAGCAGCTCTTAGGACAAGGAAACATATCAAGGTCAAGTTAAAATAACATCCAAACTCTCTCCACATTCGATCTTCTCTTGTCGACTTATGCAGGTGTCTACTTCGAATTAAGCAAAACCAGTTTTGCTGAAGGGTCTTGTAAACAACTTCGTATTAAAAATTACCCGTATTTCGATTTATCCATACCGAAACACATTAAAAATCCTATCTTATCGGCTGGGGAATGGGAAGAACTTTGGATTAAAGAGTTTTGGATTAAAGGGTATTTCGTATTAACCAATATGTATTAACGAAGTTTTCCTGTACTAGCACCAAGTTTTCCGAAACTACTGTATAAGCTTCCCTTTGACTTAGCCTAGCAACACTAGCGCCACTCCTTTCATGACAGGGTTTCAAATGTGATCGTGGATCTATAGCTTGCATGTCCCATGTCTGGCGGCCTCTGTGCCAGGGGTCCAGGGTTAGAATCCTGGCTTGGGCATGGGTGTTCTTTGAGAGTGTCTTAATCACTTTCATCCCCATTTTCACAATTAGCCCAAAGTGGCAGAAAAGCAAAGTTAAAAACAAAACAAATCAATCAACCAGCATGTCCCATGTCATTTCCATCTGGAAATGGCCTAAAAGCTTGAGTGGTCCAGCCAGTAGGGTGTCTGACAGCCATGTGGGAGGGATTTCAGGAAGTGAAAATGTTTGCAACAATGTCCCTGCATAAATGACACTATTTTTAGGAACCTTATCATCAGTGCTTACCTGGTAAGGGTAAGTCAGACAGGGAGGGGTAAAGGAGGCTTAAGCATGGGAGTGATCTGATCATATCACACCTCAGCTACAGCGCCTTGAATAACTAGTGTGGAAAACGGCACTGTTCTGGCATCTCTGGCTGGTTCCACTCGAAAATGATACCGCTAGAGGCACTGGTGTTGGTCCCGGTGCGTGGTACTCGTCTGCTTATAATGGAAGTAAATGGAGTTTTCGCTGCAATGTCTGATTCTTTTACATGAAGCATTTCTATGAATGTGATAATTGCTATGATATTTGGTACAGTGTTGGCAAAGATATTAATGAACATTCTAGACAGTCGACCACGTCCTGTTATCGTCATACTATCGTTAATAATACGGGAGAAAAAATACGCGTGGAATGCTCTTGGCAACTAAATTTTTGTGTATGAATTAGGTTCATTATTATCATCATCATCATCATTTCTATTAAAGATATACACACTGAAGCATTTGTATTTTTGATATATACTGTCTCTTTTCTTCCGCTTTAAACTAATCGCGGCGATGATGATGATTATTGCATGAAACGACAAGAGGAACCCCACAAAACTTTCTTAGTGCCATCGACATGAGTGTAAGGCAACTTTCAAACCAATGGGACAAGCGACATGGGATGTTCACACTGTCACACTAGTGACACACACTTCCAGACTGTAAAATAGCATTCATTGCACATGAGGGTCCAAACAACAAACGACACGTTTATATGGTGTATTCGCGTGCTACTTGTTACTTCGGTCGGAAATCTCCGTAAAGGAAGGGTGCTCAGACCGAAGTGACGTGCTACACGGGGAGTTCCCAACTAAGTGACAAGCGACGTGGTGCCTTCAGTCTATTAGCAAGCGTTCGCTGCTAATTGTGCGAACAACAGATAGGCAACACATTACCGCACATTACAACAACAGATCTAGGCGACACGATAAGCCACACGTGTCGCTTGTGCGTCGCTCAAACTGGGCCATTTCCTCAATAGCTTTGGTGTGAAATCCTCGTATCGTTTGTCGCGTGTCGCTTCGGTGTAAAATCTTCTTGAGGAAACGGTGCAGTCAGAACTTGTGTCCCTACGGTTCGAAAGGCTGCATTGATTACAGACTGCTCGCTTCCAAGCGACACTTGTGGTTTGTCGCCTCAGTATGAAATATCTCTCAGGATACTATTTATATTCTAATAACATAGAAAAATAAAACTCTAGTACACAATCCAACACCTGACGTCCGGAATCACTTTGCGATGTTTCTTCTTGTGTTACGCATGCTATTTATTTATTATTTTATTTTACTTTTCTTTCCAAATTAATGTCATTTTGTGACTGCAAATCACTCCACAAATATAACTGTTTCCATCAATTCACTTACCGCTTTTCTAGACAAACAAATCTACACAATATAAAAAAGTAACTAAGCCGCATTACTTTCATAACAAAATTAGCACCTGTTCCGATCGCACTGCCATCTATATTTTCATCGTTTTGGGAACCAGTTTCTTGGGTCGTTTTCCACACTACGTTATTCAAGGTGCTGTACCTCAGCTATGGCTGTGATGGAGAATGTGTATAATTCACGGGAAAATTGTACTGTATTGGGTTAAGAGAATTATTCCTTAAAGTTAGCAGTAATTTATAATAGACTGATCATTTCTGGGCTCACAGTTTAAGGTAGGTTACAAAGAACTGATAGGTTATTTTTACCATGGCTTGTACCTCTGAACACTTTATTGATTGATTTGTTTTATTTTACTTCGCGGTTTGTGCCTCTTGTCTAATTTGTGAAGATGGGGATGAGTGATGAAATTGATGAATGGACATTTACAAACAACCATGCCCGAGTGGGATTCGAACCTAGGACCCCTGGCGTTGCAGCACGATGTGCTAACCACTTAGTCACGGGGTCCGGCTGAACATATTATATACTACTTTATACACTACTACAGTGATGACAAGTCCATTTGAATATAAAGTGAATGTAAACCATACTTCAATATTTAAATACCAGGTTGAGTCAAAAGTTCATTCATTTTTTTACATGGGAAACTGAAGCAGGAGAAAAAGCCTGGAAAGCCAAGCGAGCACTTCGTAGTGGGCACATGATGTGCGCACTATCTGGTACATACGTTCACTTAGGCACAATGCATTTTGACAAGGCACAGTGTAATTACGGCAGTCCTTCATGGATACGGTGAACATACATCCTGTTTCAGAGGCGTGTCCCGGTCATACCGTCAATATTATTAAAAAGCCACCATTTGTCCCATTTTATAAAAGTCTAGGAGTTGTCTTGAAAGCCAAGCCTAAATTTGAGAGACATGTCATGCTAAAAACATGTATTGTTTTGTGTGTGTTCCGTTATTTGTAGAGCAGAGAATAAGCATGGCTAAGAAGTGTACATGCGGTTTCAATACAGTATTACAACAAGAATTTAAAGTTCCTGCATCTTGAGACAAACTCAAAAAGACAAATCTCGCACTTTGTATCTGATATCTGGGGTAAGGTTTTCAGGGAGTTTTATGAACGATTAGTGAAGATTGAATCTGCTCTCAAGAAGATTGGTTCTTCAGGTAAATACTTCTGGCACTCCTCAATTTCAGCGTAGGACTAACATCAAAGGTTGATCAGAAGGGACCAGAAACACTGTGCAAGTTATATCAAGATTATAATAATTAATATTTTTTGAGAAGGGGAGATTGTATTTAAAATAATAATAATACCTTAATTATAACAATAATTTTATTATTAAACCTAACCAATTTTTTAGGAAGGGGGAGGGGGAGGGGGACTGATCTTGGTATGTCCAGTTTTTGGGTCAAAATATTATGGTCACCCTAGTCATGGAGGTTGACAAATTGGCCGTGCATATCTTGTTACGACATTATTGGAAAAAAGGAGTGAAAGCTGCGAGGGAAATTTGTGTGGTGGAAGGTGAGGGCATAGTGAACATTATGACATCACAGAAATGGGTCAAGCAGTTCTTGTTTGGGGACATGAGTGCGGAAGACAAGCCCCGATGTGGGAGACCTGGTGGCATGGATGCAAGTGCCCTGCTACAGCACGCCAGTACACGGAAACTGACACGACAGGTTGGATTGTCCCAAAGCATCGTGGTTTGCTCTCTCTTGTATCTCGATGGCCTCAACTTGTTCCCCACAAGTTGACCCCACAACAGGCTGAATGATGAGTCTCCATCTGTCAACAATTGCTTCAAAATCCATGGGATGACAGATTTTGGTGTCGAATTGTCACAAGTGATGAAAAGTGGAACTTTCTATGATATTCTGCGGGTGGTAAGCAGTGGTTGCGGCCACGGCAAGAAGCAATGCCACTTGTTCAAAGGGGACAGTTTGAATAGAACGTCATGTTGTGCATATTGTGGAATATTGATGGTCCAGTGTTACCCAGAGCCTCCCCGATGGTACAGTGGTAGCGTCGTTGCCTTGTAATCAAGGGGTCCCAGGTTCGATACCCAGTGGAGGCACATAGTGGTTTGGATCCCACTTTAAACTAGGTCCAGTCCCGATTAGCCTTACTGTGCACAAAGTGGACTTAAAACAAATCAACCAACCAACCAGTGTTACCCAGAAACTGCAGGACTTGGAGGGAATTCAAGTGTTGTGTCATCCCCTGTACAGCCCTGATCTCGTGCCATCTGATTACCATTTGTTTTGCTCTCTCGCACATTTCCTGCAAGGATGACAGTTTGACAAATTGGATGCTGTGAAAACAGAAGTGCGCGAGTTTTTGGCCTTGAAACCAGCTGAATGGTATAATGGTATTATGGCTCTCGGAGAACGTTGGCAGAAGACAATACAGCAGAATGGCCTATACTTTGGCGAATAGTCCGATGTTATTCCTTGTGTCTCCAGTCTCAATGTCCATGTGCAAAACGAATGAACTTTTGACTCACCCTGGTAGATGGTGCTGCAGTAGCTCAGTCATTAGGGTGTCTTGACTACCATGCAAGAGACCCGATTTCGATCCCTAGCATGGTAGAACCGGGACTTTTTTCCACCTGTTCAAGTGGCTCTGGTGCCCACCCAGTGTCGTATGAAGTGGGCACGTAGAGGAAACTGGGGGGTAAAGGCAACCTGGGATGTGGTGCTGATCACATCACCCCCACCTTTGGCCGTGATCAAGAATGTGTGGTGCGCTATCAATCTACACCCTCTGTATGCCTTCATGGCATGGTGTAAAGCACAGGGAGCACTTTTTTTTTTACTTTACTGGTAGTTCGTAAAGATATGTCAGTATTTTTGTATTTTAAGTATGAGGTTGTTAGACATCTGTAAAATGAGGAAAATTGGGCACATTAGACATCTGTAAAATGAGGAAAATTGGGCACATCATTGGTAAAAAAATCATATACATTACAGGATTACTTAAAGAAATAGACACTTTCAGTGTTTTATAGAAACCAATGTATTATTGAAATAGTCAAAATACTTACATTGTTTCTTAGCATATGTCTTCAAGTATGCCTAACATACAGATGTTCTATGTGTGAGCCTTTTATCACATGACAGATATCATTTCATTTCAAACATACTTTAGCCTGGCCTTGAACATTTTGAAATTTATTGTTCCAGTATCTTGCTGACTTTTATTTGCTGACCGACTTGCTGGCTGGTTGTTTATCATATCATGTTATAAAATACTGTTGTACAAAGGTAATAGTGTTTGTATTTGTTGCCCCAGCACACAAAAGCCTTCTCTACCATAGTAGCACTCATTTTGCTTTACTTAGCTGACATAATGAGTTCTATGTACAGGCATGTGTGCATGTGTTTATCACATTTAGTTTAATTGCATTATGTTTATTAATTCACTTTCAGGTGATTATGGTAAATTGGGCCATGGCAATTGTTCCATCCAGAAAAACCCTAAATTGATTACAGGTGCTTTGTCTGGGAAAATAGTGAAATGTGTTTGTGCAGGTTACAGACACAGTGCAGCTGTGACTGAAGATGGAGAATTGTTTACTTGGGGAGAAGGAGAGTATGGAAGACTTGGTAAGTTCTGTGTACTAAGAGAAATTAAGTTGATTAGTAAATTAATTTTTACATACTGAAATTCACATGTTTTAGAAGATTTTTTTATTATGTAATTTCAATGTCCATGCCTAGAAGGCTGTATTATTACTATGTATATTTTTATTTTGTGCAATTTAAACTTTCTGATGTTATTGTAATTGTCAAGTATTAGGTTCTTATTGAAAAATTGAGCCATTCATTTGTTTAAATGTGTTCCTAGAGACTTGAATGTACTTAGCTTTTTTGGTGTGTGTTACATGATCTGTTAGAGTAATTTAATGCCAAAATTACGGCTGAGTTGATACCACTTTGAACTGATACCAATACCCTGCTGATACTCTTAATGATCCCCACTGATTATGGAACCAATACTTGGAAAATTGTAATAATTCAAAGTAGTTCACTTTATTTATGAATTTTAAAATATGAATTTTTTAATTGGGACTGCATATTACAGCAATCTAGAGTTTTGCTTTAAAATATTCATAATTTCACATAAGATAATTATTTAACCCATTACCTGCAGTAGATCTATACAGGGTGATTCAAGTTGCGCGACATAGGACAACTGCGTTATTTGTGCAGATGCAGATACCGAAAAAACAATAGAGGGCAGAAGTGTAGGAAATACATTGTTGGAAATCACGAGCGTAATTGTTGCGACAGCAGATGGACCATTTATTAGTCTGCTTGAAATCACAAACAAAACAAAACAAAATTACTGTCAAAATGGCAAACAGAAAGAAACACAAACAAATCAATGTCATAGATGTACTACATTTACGACCGAACAACAAAATTGACATTCGCAATAGCAATAGCAACCGCACGGAGTGGCAAACTGATACAAAGGAACGACCTGAACTGACATGTCCAGGAGCTGCACCGCTGTTCAAATTGATTGCCATCCTGTTGACGGCACATCCGAATACAGTTCACAGAACTTTTTGCGCACATTACTTAACACCATAGGTGTTATTGCTGCACAGGCTCCTCTGATGTTTTCCTGAAGTTCCTGCAATGTTCGGGGCCTGTTTCTGTACACGACAGATTTGAGATGGCCCCAGAGGAAAAAGTGAAGTGGTGTCAAATCTGGCGACCTAGGCGGCCATTACACGGGACCCCTGCGACCTATCCAACGCCCAGGTAAAACTTCATTCAGCAATTCGCGAGTTGTTAGTTCGAAATGCGGCGGTGCTCCATCTTGCTGAAAGAAAAACCCCTGTCGTTTTGCTAGGGGTAGATTATCCAAATAGGGCAGGAGTGTCATCTCAAGATGCTCTCTGTAGAGTTCAGCAGTGAGCTTGTTGTTAAGAAATACGGGACCGATGAGAACATCCCCGTATATGCCACACCACACATTTAACCTTGGGTCAGCCTGATGATGAGCATCTACAGCAATGTATGGGTTCTCGGTTGCCCAATACACAGCGTTATGTCTATTCACTGTTCCGTTCAGATGGAAACAGGCCTCATCGCTGAAAAGAATATCAGCTTCAAGGTGTGGCTGCTGCGTTCGTCTTTTAGTAAACCACTCACAGAACTGCACCCGCCTATCTGTGTCATTTCCATGCAGTTCCTGGAGAAAATGCACACGATATGGATGGAAATGATTTCTGGATAGTATTCTGGACACGGATGCTTGACTGATGCCACATTCTTGAGCCACTTTTCGTGTTGACCGTGTTGGACTAACTGTCAGCTTAGCTAGTACGCTAGCTGAGGTTGCATGATCTGTTGCTGTACATGGCCGCCCAGACCGTCGTTTGTCATGGATACTGCCTGTTGCCTTGAACTGTTCCTGTAAACGACCATTGGTTGCATGATGTGGCGGTGGTTGATCTGGATGCCGTCTGTGATATTCCTCCGCAGCTTCCCGTGGACTCATCCCTGCAACATGGATAAGAACCATTTCCACCCTTTCGTGAATTGTGTACTGGGACATTGTTGTTGATTATTGGAAAAAAAATAAAAATTCAACATTACGGTCCTGATTTAAAACGTTTTTTCCAACAGTTTTGTTCTTGTTTCCTGCACACAATGAAAATAATACATCACGGTCATGATTTCAAACATATGACCAACAATTTTGCCCTCTATCGTTTTTTCGGTATCTGCACAAATAACGGAGTTGTCCTATGTCACGTGACTTTTGAATCACCCTGTATACCGGGTGGTCCATTTATAATGATAGTATGGAATATCACATGCAGAATGCATCCAATCGAAAATTGCACAGAAAAAAGTTTGATACTATTGAGGGGGTAAGTCAATGCCATCAAAAATTTCGTCGCTGCCACCCACCCCTTTAGGGGGTGGGGTAAATGTGAAATTTCAAATGGAACACCCCCATTCGTGTTGGATTCCTTGTTGAAAAAGAATTTTTTTTTGTTCGAAAAATTGTGTAAAAAAATTGCAACCTTCGAACATTTATAAACATTTGGTAGTTTCAGTTTCATTTTGTTCCCTTTATGTAATAACAG
The DNA here is from genome assembly GCF_977018435.1 of Lepisma saccharinum. Taxonomy (NCBI): domain Eukaryota; kingdom Metazoa; phylum Arthropoda; class Insecta; order Zygentoma; family Lepismatidae; genus Lepisma; species Lepisma saccharinum. The sequence continues at coordinate 34,389,328 of NC_139231.1, forward strand.
TTTTGGTTTCTGTTGGGAACATTGCAAAAAACGAATTTTATTAAAAAAATGTGTGCAAAGAATTCGGCAAAAGAAAATTGTTTGCAATTTATGTTTTTGTGTAACAATAAATAATATTAATTTGTTCCAACTCTTTTGTTTCAAGGATTACTTTCATATGAACAACATAATTAAATATGTTACTACAAATTAGTTATCATTTGAGGTATCATTAAATGGGCAAAAGTACACAGAGTTTTTGTTAAATATTCTGCCAGGCCTGTTAGAAGAATTGCCACTGCACCAGCGCTTCAACATGTGGTATCAACATGATGGTTGTCCAGCTCACTACTCCATTCAGGCTCGAGCCATGTTGGACACAGAGTTTCCTGGTTGATGGATAGGACATGGAGGACCCGTATCTTGGCCAGCTCGTTCTTGGGGACTATTAAAGAAAAATGCTACCACGAAGTTCAAACAATGCCAGAAAACATGCGGCAATGAATTATTGATGCTTGTGGCTCTATCACTCATGACATTTTGGGACGAACAGTGTGGAGCTTCAGACACTGTGCTTTGAAATGCATTGAAGAGAACGGTCATCATTTTGAACATTTGTTCCTTTAAACATTTATTTGTGTACCTCAGATGATAACTAATTTGTAGTAACATACTTAATTTTGTTCTTCATATGAATATTATTTATTGTTACACAAAAACATAAATTGCAAACAATTTTCTTTTGCCAAATTCTTTGCACACATTTTTTTAATAAAATTCGTTTTTGCAATGTTCTCAATGGAAACCAAAACTGTTACTACATAAAGGGAACAAAATGAAAATTGAAACTACCAAATGTTTATAAATGTTCGAAGGTTGCAATTTTTTTACAATTTTTTTTGAACAAAAAATACTTCTTTTTCAACACTGAATCCAAATATGAAAAACGAATGGGGGTGTTCCATTTGAAAATTTTACATTTACCCCCCCCCCCCTAAGGTGTGGGTGGCGGCGACGAAATTTTTGCGGCATTGACTTAACCCCAATAGTATCAAACTTTTTTTCTGTGCAATTTTTTGATTGGATGCATTCTGCATCGATATTCCATACTATCATTATAAATGGACCACCCGGTATATACACATCACTAAAAGTGGTTCCTTTTTGCAGAGCGTTTATATGCAGATGGTATTTCAAAATTAAAGGTTGTGGTATTGCAGCAAAGTCATTTTTATAGACACCACTTTTTCATACTTTTATTAGTCTATATGGGCAAACAATCCATTGTTGTTCTTTGTCCGGTTCCTGATAAATATATTTTTTTTTGTAATGAATGTTTTCCTGAGTTTTACAATTTGCGGCAGTCTATAGTATATGTATATATATATTGCTTTCCTTAGCTTCATTATACAGCAAGTCTTTTTATAGTTATTATTTACGATGATATAATGATGAAACGAATTTGCAGTTGCATCTATATTTAGATGATTTCTTTTTGGAAGCACTTCCCTTCAACATTGCCGCAGAGAAGGGTTTAATTCCAAAATCCATTTCTCTGCACAATTTTGTTACAAAAATAATCAGAATTTAGACTACACAAAAGTGTTGCGTGACATTTTACCGACTCTGGTAAAGTACGAGTGATTAAATTCCAACTAAAACTATAATAATACTGTCATCGACCATTAGCATTAGATACATTTAGATAGAGTGGTTTAGCACAATGACTGTTTTGGTACATCATAATCAACTGAACATTCCTAATAGTAACATGTACTTTTATGTGTGCTAGGTCACGGTGACAGCAATGGCCGAAATGTTCCAACTCTTGTGAAGGACATTTCGGGTGTGGGGTCAGTATCATGTGGCAGTGCCCACACCATTGCACTTTCAACAGATGGAAAGACGGTATGGTCGTTTGGTTCTGGTGACAATGGGAAACTAGGTCATGGTGATACCTGCCGTGTGTATAGACCAAAAGTGATAGAGGCCCTGCAAGGGTTATATTTACGAAAAGTTTTAGCAGGGAGTCAGTTCTCTGTGGCATTGACAACCAATGGGCAGGTAAGAATATCTTATGTTAATTTACGTATTGCAGTGAAACCTCGATTTTACATTCCCCAGTTTTACATTTTCCCACATTATACATTCAATGTTCATGGTGCCAATAGAACAATATGTTACATTTTCCTGCATTTTAAGTTCTTTCAACTTTGTCCCCTGAAAAACTTAAAATCGACGTTCCACTATATTAAGTTCCTTTATTTTATAATTTTTTCATATTTTATTGAAATAATTTAGGTTGAATTGATACTTAACCAATATCATCTGGTAGAGGAATATCTGTATATCAGTGGAATATTTATCAGTCTGATATTTCTATAGAGAGCATGCGATTAAGTGCAATTTTGTTATTGTGTTTACAAACATATATCATTGAGGGGTTTGGGAGTAAAGCTTGATAACCCACAAAAGCATGAAACTGAGGTAAACACAAGTGAAAGTTCGTCCTTTACATTATGCCTTATGTATTACCCAGATGTTCCTGTGTGTTTTGCCAATTTCCAGCTACTGAATAGATCTTGTTCATTAATGTATGAGCAACTGGAGAATGTTTAACAACTACATATAATATCATCTCAATTTTAATGGAGTTTTTCTCCTGAAAACACAATTCATGGGCCCTGGTTTGGTTTTATATGCATTTTTTCCACAAGCAAAATCCATTGGAATTACCTGGTTTTGTTAATTAAGATTAAACATTCATGGAATGTTTGCCATTAATTTTTGGTTTTGTAGGATATTTATATCTGCAAATTTTATACTGGTATTTTACTGCTATTGGTTAAGATTTCATATCTACCCATTGCTAAATCATGAATTATTACTTGATAATGCAGCACTTTGTACTTTAAAACTTGTTTGTATTCCTTAATTGTACCATTTTTTTTATTTTTGTATGGCTGTATCAAACCTATGTGCACACTCAATCAATTCAAATAAGACCACATTGCATATTTTACTACAGATGGGATGATAGGCATAGCATCTACAGTAGATTGAACTAATCCAAATTTTAATGTGTTTGTTCCTAGAATATAAATGTATTTGTATTCAAAATCTGAGCTATTCATTACATATCATGAAATAAACACTTTAGTCCTTGTTTCATTGGATTTGATTCAACACAATATGTAGTTTATTTTAACATTTTATTTTATTAGAGAAGTCTATTTGTTCACTTTATTTTGAATGTGTACTTAATTTAGTTGCTGAATTTAATTTAATTTGATTTAATTCTTACCATAGGTTTTTGCATGGGGTAGTGGTGCTTGCCTTGGCTGTGGCACAGCAGACACCACTTCATTGGTACCACATCTTATAGAAGATTTAGCATTGCTGAGGATTATCGACATAACATCAGGAGATTCTCACTGCCTGGCTCTAACACATGACAACGAAGTGTATGCCTGGGGCAACAATGCTATGGGCCAATGTGGTCAGGGGCACTCCACTTCTCCCATTATCAGACCAAAGAAAGTTATTGGGTTGGATGGAGTAGCTGTTCATCAAATATCTGCTGGAACGTCACATAGTATAGCCTGGACATCTATGCCAACTGATAGGTTAGTGTAATAATATGGTTGGGAGCTTTTGTTTTTTAACCACTTATGTTTTCATTTGAAAACCACAAGTAAAGAACGTGCTTTGTCCATTTTTTGACAAATTGAGTTAAAGGTGCTATCAGATAGCTCTGTGAAGGGTCTTTCTAACAGAATTGTACAAGAATAGAATGCCCTTTTTCCATCCATTACAAAGAGGTTTCGATTGTGTATACTGGGAAAGAACATGCTCAGGACCATGCAAACAGGGAAATACTTGCTCTCCTGTAAAACACATTCTTTTCCTATGGTCTTAATTTTTGTTATTTTGTGTTGCTTTTCTACCACTTTTAGCAATTGCAACAATGTGAATGAGTTACGATTAGATAGAATTGTTGAAAGTACATTCACAGAGAGCTCCTATGCTGAGACTTGAACATAGTAACTTTAATTGTGAAAGCCACTTGATGCATTCGGATCCATTTATATACCTAGAGATGTAATACTGTAGTTTCTCTACATGCTCAATTCAATTCAATTATCCTTTATTGAAGGGAGGGGTTCAGCCTACGGGTGTTCTGCATGTTCGGAGCCCAAATTGTTTCTCAAGACGATACCTCTTTCATGTTTGGGGAATAAAAGATGCGGTTGATAATAATTAGATGTAAGCAAAACATTTTCCAGGAAAGTTACTTGGTGGCAGAGGCCATCGAAATTAATAGAACTTCTACAAGTAAGTTTTCACAGAAAAAGTAACTCGCTTACGTCTAATTATGATAACTATTAATTTGGAAGTTTCACTGCTTTTATTGTCCAAGGTGCTTATATCAGATGTTATGCATCAATGCAGTTGCTTTCAGGGGATGGATGGTTGCATGGGATTAGGTTTAAATCCTGAGTAAGGCATCACCATTAAGGCTCAAGATTTGAGTCCTAGCATTGGTATGGGTGTTCTGTCATCAATTGCATTTAATCACCATTCCACCTTATCATCGCTCTTAACCTAAGGAGGCAGAAAATGTAAATTTATGAAAAATTGAAGTAATTGAATAATATTGCAGTGTGGTTATTAAGCTGTTACACAGGTACGAGCATGACCTTTGCCAGTAAATATCTGTAAACATTGCTTATGCATATGTTTTGTTTACTAAAATATGCTGCTGACAAGATGTGCTTCCTGTTGAGAGTTCATTAAATTAAAAAAAATATAAGAGTTGGAAGTGGTCGGAAAAACCTGGCTTTTTTGGAAAAGAACCTGAGTTTTTTTCGCAGCTTTTTTGGTTGGGCTTTTTTCAGTTTTTTTCACAAAAGTGTCTCAAATTAATGAAAATACTGCAGTTGGCAGTATTTTTCCTGTTCCATGGTTTTCGTTTATCTCCCTACTGTAAAATAGACACTCATTTCAAAATATAAAATGCAATTTACAATATGAAAATTGTAGCTAAACATAAACAGTGTTCTCAAAAAGGCTGGCTTTTTTGAATGGGCAGTTCTTTCCGAGTGTTATCTTCATATTTGGTAGGCTTATTGAATATATCTATGTAGTATAAACATATTCACATAACTAGAGTAGCTTAGTATGTGTTTTTAATAGAACCTAATAGTATGATTAGTATGATACGATTTCCAATATTTGAATTTGTTATACGAACATACACAATATGAAGCAAAAAAGAAAATACTGCTCTACCTTTTGAAAATCTAATATCAAATCTTTTTACATTGAATTTTGTGTTCAGTAAAATATGTATATTTGTGTTCTGGCTTTCCAGTACATAATGTATAATTTGGTTAAATGGCTGCTAAACCTGGTCACAGAGCAACTAGTGATGTGTTTTGGCTGCTTGTTGAAAAATTCTCAATCTTTGTCAACCCAGTAATTTTATTTTTTACAAGTCGATGCCCTGATCCCAGCATTTTCACTCATAAATACATTTCTGATCTTTAAAGTTTATACTGAAATTAATGTGCACCCTTAATTAATATTAATATGCACCCAGGGGTTGAAGGCTAATTTAAATCTTAATCTTTTGGGCCTCCCCGATGGTGCAGTGGTATCGTTGTCGCCTTGTAATCATGGGGTCCCAGGTGGAGACACAAGTGGTTCGGATCCCACTTTAAACTGTAGGTCCAGTACCGATTAGCCTTATTGTGCATAAAGTGGACTTAAACACAAAATCAAATCAAATCAAATTTTATGTTTGACAGCAAGTATATCAACTATGGCATAATCATAGTTCAATTATGTATAGACTTGCTGTCAAGTATAAAATTCGATTTAAAGTAGTAGTCAACCTCTGGGTGCAATGGACCTTTTCCGAGCCAGCGGTTGAACAACACTGGCACTACAACTCAAGCAGAAGCAAATAAGACTGGCTGCAAATGGGGGGAGAAAATCCTATTTAACCCTTTCGGCACAGAGAACATATATATAAGTTTTCTCCTTTTGCGCTCAAATTGCGGATAACGTATATATACGTTGTTAGCTATGAAAATTCTTGCTTGTTTCTATGTGGTTCGGCGATTGTTTCGCTGCAAAGGCTGGATAGTTTAGTACATAACTTGACCTGTAGTGCAGCACAAGTGCTTTTTTTTGAGTTCACACAATGGCCGACAATGCTGTCCCAGGTTGTTCCCGGTGGATATATATGTAAAAAATGTGATTTGAACGATACAAAGCAAAGGTGTTTTTTCCTTTAATTTATCCCTCACCAAGGAAAACCGTGAATATCCAAATGTATTCTGCAAAAGAGACATCTAGCATGATTTTCATTAAAAAAAAGCAGCTAAAACTGTATGGAACCCAACAAGGGCTGAGTCCATTCACATGTACACCACCTTTCACAAAATACATCAAACATCTAGACACTTACATTAGACATCACAAACTTCATACACTATGGTACCACTATTTACAAACATAATATTTTGACAATTTACATTATTTTCATCTCTCCTCTTGAAATTTCACAAAACATTTACCTAGGTACTAGTTCCTTTGTGGCTCATAAGATGCTTTGAAAACTATCACATGAAAGTAAACTTCTGTTGATTTTACGTTATCAAGAATCCAGAAACTATAATGTAGCATATGTTTGGATGGCATAGTAAACTGAACTTCTCATATTTGTTTTTATGATGAGCTGATTTTTACATTTCTTACTCTTATTGTAATTGTTTTTGGTTTGCAACACTGACGAAATTATAAAATTATACCACATAAAGATATAAAAAAAATTACCTTATTTGGATGCATATGTATCATTCGTTGAATATTTTCAAAAAATAAATGATAATGAAAATTTTTAGAAATTTTTATTATTATGAGATTTCAACACTGATGCTTGAAGAAAATTTCTTAAATTTTTGTAAATTATTTTGTAAACTTTAGTATTTTGTATTTGAACACAAAATTGAGTGTCTGAAGATACGTTTGTATGCCAATGTCAACTTTATTTCTTGTATTCTTCATGTCATCATTCTTTTCCCAGATGAATGGTAAATTTGCTATTTCTCGTGATGTTGAAACCGCTTAAATTGTCCGATGTCAATGTAATCGTACTTAATAAAAAATAGTAATTGATAAATAATAAATAAAAATGTTACCTTACTGTAATGAATATCCATAATCCACTGAATACTTGGAAAGTAAATATACAGGGTGACCTGTAATTAGATGTATTCCCTGAAAGGGTACTAAAGTAGAGACAATTTGCAATAAATTTGGCCATATGATACCCCGTCCGAAAATTAGTGGTTTTCGAGATAATCGAATTTCTATTGTTTTTTTAAAAAAATGACAATTTTCCACATAAAAAGATGAATTGAGAAAAAACTGCTCATTGTATGGCACATATTTCAGCGTTTTCTGATAGCTAACAAATAAGTGCTTCGTTGAAAAAAAGTTTTTCCCAAATAACAATCACATGCAAGTAACGGGTGGGTCTAAACTTACAAGTGATGATAAAAAAATACACTCTTAGTTTACTAGGCAACGTATTAATAACAAAAATGGTATGACACGAAGCGTACAAATTACTTAAATTACTTCCTTGAGTCATCAGCTATGATTCAGATCAAATTACATATTCCTTAAGTGTAATACATTTTTGACGTTGCTTGTAAGGCATGGTATCTTAAAGCAGCCTTAAATGCACATACCCAATTAAAAATCAAACAAATTTCTATGTGACTACAGTTATTTATATCTAGTAGAAGAAAAGTATGTGCTTCTCTACTAGATCGCAGTTCACATCCAGTTACGAGAGTAAAATTTAATTCGAAATTGCCATTATGAGCACTCTGCATGTAAACAATGGTATCTACAGTAGATACCACGTTTTACATGAAATAGAATGTACGTGGCCATGCACAGTTTTAGTCACATTTTTGATTGGCAACCTCTTCATTCTCCTCATTCTTAGTCGGTGGTACATTTTCCGGGTCATTATGGGAATCATATACACTTTCTAACTCGTTCTCATCTTTGCTGTTGCCTCAATACTCGTAAACTTTCTGAGACACGTTGCAATTCAGTAACAGCCGTTTCGCCGCCATCTTTGCTACTTACCATCCTTTACATGAAACAACTGGTAGATACCATAACTTTCAACACGTCTAGCTCTGTCATCCGTTGACGAAACAAAACACTTCAAGTACGATTCGACTCCATTTACGATGGACTACATGATGCACATTGTAACTCCAAAATGTCACTTACCATGTTTTACACCAGAGCCCTTCAATTAATTTTCACAAAAGGGTCAAAAATCATGCGTTGGCTGTGAACTTTCCAATTATATCCATACGTGCTAAAAAGGTTAAGAAATCTGGAAAATGAGATCTGAACCACTCTGACCACTGAGGATTGAACCTCAGACCCCTTCTTATTACAAGGCAACAGCATTACTTTATTTCACTCCAGAGGCCCATTCATGATTTAAAAAGGAACCTTCTATCAAAATGCCAGCCCTTTTCCAACAATAGTACTTGCAATTTGTTCTCTGTTATTTACAGGCTAAATTAAATCTTAATGTCTGATGAAGTAGCTAACAATCTTGTTAAGATATATATAATATTAACTTACGTTTTGCAAGAATCGAAGTAACTGCTGCGACGTTTCGGGATCCAACTGCTCCCTTCCTCAGGCTGCTCACATTTAGGTTATGTGTAAATCATAACCACGTCGAACTCTCCATAGGTTCAGGATATAGGATTGGTAGCACACAAAGCTCAAACGGAAGAGGAATTCACGCTGGACTTGACTTGAACGGGAATGGAGGAGGAAGAGATGGGGGAAAAAATGGAGGGGAAAGGAAGGGGAAGTGCCCGACCTTGCGCTCTATGAGGAAACATTGAAGTATTGCAGCACACGCGAACTGTGGCTATACACAGTTTTAAAGTTTCATCATTCCAAGGAGCAGTTTCTAATTGGGAAAATTGCATGGTAGTTTGACGTGCACCTGTAATGGGTTTTAGATTTTTATTGCTTTTTAACCATACACTTTTTACCAATCCTATATCCTGAACCTATGGAGAGTTCGACGTGGTGAAGATTTACACATAACCTAAACATGAGCAGCCTGAGGAAGGGAGCAGTTGCTTCCCGAAACGTTGCAGGAGTTACCTCAATACTCGCAAAACGTAAGTTAATATTATATATATATATATATATATTAAACTTGTGAGTAATTCGCACAACCTTCATCATGAAATCTTGTTAAGTATAGTGAACATTCAGACTGAAGCAACACACAGTGGGGGGTGTCACATTGAAGTGACAAGTGACATGAGCCCCTTCAGTCTGCAAGCAAGAATCCACCACACATGCACAAAAAAGACCGAGGTGATATGATGGGTGCCATTGAAGGAGCTTTCAGACTGTACTCACAATTGACAAGCAACACAGTCTGCTTCAGTATAATGCAAAAAATTCACCGTGCATGCAAGAGCAACAGACCGAAGCGGCACAATGCATGCCATTGAGAAAACAGTATAATCCGAGCAACATACAAGTGACATATTCAGCTCACTGTCACACTTTGGGTCAAAAAGTGAATGGATTACTGAGGGTCTGCTTCCAAGTGACACATGTCACTTGTTGCTTCGGTCTGAAGGTTCCCTGAGAAAAGTGTACACGCCAAGTGGCAAGTGACACTTGCAGCTTATGTTGCTTCAGTTCGAAAGGTTGCATTTACTTTTAAGGGTTGGTTTCCAGGAACCACGTGTCGTTTCCACTTCAAAGCTCCGTTAAACAGGAAATATACACAAGTTCACGTAATTCGTATACTTCTGCATATGTTTTGTGAACAGTAAAGATATTTAATTGTTCCGAAACATGGAATATTTTGATATTAACATTTGTTTCATATTTTATGACAACATTTAAATTGAGACACAAACATGTAAAAGGTTGTTTTTAACACATTTTATGCTCAGATGTGCTCATCAGTACTACATGTTTAGGTTTAATACTAGCTTACTCATGCTGTACAAGAAACACATATCAGGGGGCGACTCACAGCCCCCCCCCCTTTTTTTATCACTAGAATTCAAGAAACCATTTTATTATTGAATCACTGCTTCCTTTGCTGATTATATATGTGCAGTTAGTTAGTTATTAATTATAATAATTACAAAAATTACTATCAATAATAAAAATAATAACCAATTATTGCATTAGTGTCTCCCATATATTGTATCATTCACTAAGACTCACAATATCCATAATAATTTTTATTAATGTTTTTATGTTTGTAGAGGTGCAATTTATTAAATATAATAATTACAATAATTACCATTATTACCAACTAATTGTACACTGTCACTGGCATGAGTGTCTCGAATGAGACGCATTTAAAGATTGCACCTGATATGCCCACCAAGTGCATTTTGCCTCCTATTTATGATTTTTTTTTTAACAAAAGTAATACAGAAATATTGGGCACATCCTAGGGAGCAATATAGTTTATTTTCAAACAGTTGTAAGATCCAAAAAGTAGAAGTGGTGGCCCTGCATCGGTAAGGGCTAAGGTTAAAATTGTATCTGAACCACTATACAATATGTGTCCACTGGGATTGGCCAATATCTGTCTCTTGGCTGCTACATCATGTAAATTTTTTAAGCTAGTTGTAAAATATGTCACTACAAACCTGTAATCTCATAACAGTAACTTCAAGTGAAATACATTAGCTGTAATTGGTAAAAAGCCAAAAAAGCCAAGATTTCCTGTTTTTTCCAAAAAAAGCCGGCTTTTATCGGAAAAAACCGTCCTTTTAAAAAAGCTGGCTTTTTGCAACTCTAAAAAGTATATAAATAAATAAAATTCATCCATTCTTCCATTTTGAATTCTCATTGTTTTTCAGGCAGTTGGTAGCATGGCATCGGCCTTTTTGTGTTGATCTGCAAGAGAGTACATTTTTGCTTCTGAAACATTTTCTCGAAAGCTATTGTGAAGGATTTGATAGTGACAGACCACCACCTCCGTTTCCTTCTTCAAGGTAAGTTCCTTGTGTAAGACTAGAATACTCACATGTAAATCAAATTGTTAGATTTTGAATGTGTTGATTGCAAAGTGAAAACGTTATCATAAGTGATGTTTGTGGATGTGAACACACATATAGATAGTATCAACACTAGAAGAGCTGTAATGCATGTACAAAATATTAAATTGGAAAATTTGTGGAGTGGATGATTTCAGGTGTGAACTTTTTTTTCCAGCAACGTTCGTTCATGGAGAGGCTCTGGGGTTCAGTGTGTACTGGGGAGGGAGGAGGGTAAGGTGCACAGGGCATGGTACTGATCACATCACCTCCGCAAATGGTCAAGCTTGTGAATATGTAGAACCTTACCTCGCATCATGCCATATGCAAGTTGTAGTGTGCAGGTGGTAGCTTAAATATATAGAATACACAATGTAGATGATATGAATAGAAATGTCTAATTCTTATTATTGCAGAATAATTGAGGGAATAGGTTAAAACATATCCATATACAGGGTGGTCCATATTGATGGATACATTTCAAATGTACATTTCTAGGAATAGAACAAGCACATTTATTAAGCATTATGTGTAATACATAACCAAGATACAAGAGTTTACAGCACTGTTCATCATTTGAATATAGAACCCCGTAGATGGGCACCACCTTGATGAGAACATTCTTGGGCTCTCGAAGTTACTGTCCATATTGTGGACCAGCAAATTGGTCGGAATGGCCTCTATCTTCCTCCAGAGGTTTCAACCAATGATGCAGTTGTGTCGGGTCTTGTGGTGTACACTTTCTTTTAGGTAACCCTACTGGAAGTAGTCCTGTGGAGCTACATCTGGTCATCTGGATGGCCAATTGATACCATTGAATCGGGAAATGAGGAACCAGTGAAATGGTCTTGAAGGGTTCTCATTGGCACTAATCATGTACGACTAGAGGCACATATTTTTGGTAAATAAAAAATCAAAATTTTGGTACAAAAACTGAGTCAATTTCGGGTTCAAAAGCGGTAAATAAAATAAAATATCGGTGTTATAGCGGTGAAAAATTGGATGAAAAGTGGTATAGAAAAAGACATTTTGGTTTTAAAATTGTGAATATAATCCTAAATTTGATTTAAAAACTACACTTATTCCACAGAATTAACATTTCACTTCTAATAGCACATTTATGTAGTTATCAGAGTATTAAGTTTATTTCTGTCTAAAGGAGTCCATTTTTGCTTCTCCAATATTAAGAGCAGAATTAATCAATTTTCCGGGAATTGCATAACTCTCAGGATAATTCAGACCTCAGAAGGTGTCACAACGGTGAATAAACCCTAAATTTCGTGTTTAAGAGTTAATTTCGCTTTTTGCAGTTCATTTCGCATTGTTTCGTGACAAAACATGGTCACAAAATGCATCTCACACTTTTCAAAAACTTGAAAAATTAACACTACAATGTGTTAACACTACAATGTGTTTTTTCAAATTTCGTTTTTTCGTCAAAAACTAAATATGCATGCCCCTATTACAGCACCTTGAATAACGTAGTGTGGAAAACGACCCAAGGAACTGGTTCCCGAGACGATGACAAGTAGATGGCAGTGCGATCGACCCAGGTGCTAATTTTGTTATGAAAGTAATGCGGCTTAGTTAGTTTTTGGAATATAATGTGTAGATTTGTTTCTCTAGAAAGGCGGTAAGTGAATTGATGGAAACAGTTATATTTGTGGAGTGATTTGCAGTCACGAAATGGCATTAATTTGGAAAGAAAAGTAAAATAAAATTAATAAATAAATAGCATGCGTAACAGAAGAAGAAACATCGCAATGTGATTCCGGACGTCAGGTCTTGGACTGTGTATTAGAGTTTATTTTTCTATGTTATTAGAATATAAATAGTATCCTGAGAGATATTTCATACCGAGGCGACAAACCACAAATGTCGCTTGAAAGCGAGCAGTCGGAAATCAATGCAGCCTTTCGAACCGTAGGGACATAAGCTCTGACTGCACCGTTTCCTCAAGGAGATTTTACACCAAAGCGATACGCGACAAACGATACGAGGATTTCACACCAAAGCGACACGGGTCATTCGGTCCAAGGCAACTTTCATACCGAAGTGACACATGTTGCTTGGAAAGGAGCCAATCAAGAGCAACATTTTACATCGTAGCGGCATGACGGGAAGCACAGGCCAGCGTTCGGTTGGTGAAATCCTCAAGCGATAAGTGTTGCGTGCCGCTTGTCGCTTTGGTGCGCAATCTCACTAAAGCAAGACACTCATTGCATCGCGTATGCGCGAACAACAAACCACGGCAACATGTTGCAAGCTATTGAGGAAATGGCCCAGTTTGAGCGACGCACAAGCGACAAAGCGACACGTGTGGCTTATCGTGTCGCCTAGATCTGTTGTTGTAATGTGCGGTTTATCGTGTCGCCTATCTGTTGTTCGCAAGCAACGCTTGCTAATAGACTGAAGGCACCATGTCGCTTGTCACTTAGTTGAGAACTCCCCCTGTAGCACGTCGCTTCGGTCTCAGCACCCTTCCTTTAAGGAGATTTCCGACCGAAGTAACAAGTAGCATGCGAATACGCCATATGAACGTGTCGTTTGCTGTTTGGACCCTCATGTGCAATGAATGCTATTTTACAGTCTGGAAGTGTGTGTCACTAGTGTGACAGTGTGAACATCCCGTGTCGCTTGTCCCATTGGTTTCAAAGTTGCCTTACACTCATGTCGATGGCACTAAGAAAGTTTTGTGGGGTTCCCCGTGTCGTTTCATGCAAGCATCATTATCATCATCGCCGCGATTAGTTTAAAGTGGAAGAAAAGAGACAGTAAATATCCAAAATAAAAATGCTTCAGTGTGTATATCTTTAAAAGAAATGATGATGATGATGATGATAATAATAATGAACCTAATTCATATACAAAAATTTAGTTGCCAAGAACATTCCACGCATATTTTTTCTCCCGTATTATGACAATATAAATAATACATTGTCATAACAACATTTCAAAAAGGTTAGGCTAAGTTCAAAGTTCTACATTTGTGCAATATTTATAATAAGTTAGTCATAACAGTTATTTTTGACTGGCAATATGAAAAACAAATATCTTCAATCATATGTGTTCTTTCAGACAAGAAAGATATGATATATTCAAATTTATAATTAAATTTATTGAAATTGTGTACATTTGCATTGGCTTCAAGGTTTATATACAAAGGTCAACTCTTTAAAATTGTTCAATGTACATTATGATGTCATACTTGGTATTTTATATCAACATTCAAAAAATGGTAATTGTAATCATTAAATAAGTATATTGTAATATACATAGTAAAATAGCTTTAACAGAGCAAATATGTACATTTACAACACAAACATTCAAGCTGTTAAGCACTTATGGACAAAAATATAAAACAAAAACAATTGAAGATTGCACATACTAAAAGATCTGGCTTGAACTAGTTGCTCTGATAATAGTTGTCTGTGACTTGAGGGGAAGCTGTGATGGAAAAGATAAGTACAAATTCAGCATTATGTAATGGTGATATATTTGTACAATAATTGTTGCTTTTAAAGCATTAAACTGGGCAATGTTATAATAACTTGAATCTTTAAGTTATCCAGAAGCCTTTTATGACAAAAATGAACTTTAAACGTGATATGATCTGATAAAAATTCGAAAGTTGTGGAATTCATGGATATGTATAGTGGATGCCATGTGAATTGGAAGCAGTGAATAAGTATCTGTTTTCATCTTGCTGAAGGTGCAGGCTTGTGAATGTTGGAGTTCCTCAAATGAGTGCTTGGAGGAAGGTCGCATAGAGTGACACTTATATGTTCTACTTTTGGAAGTGATTTGATCAGATGATGAGTTTCGAAAACTGAAGCTCAGAATTGTAGATACAAAACTTGCTTTATCCTGGAAAGAGATAACAAAGATATATATGTATATATATATATATATATATATATATATATATATATATATATATATATATATATATATATATATTTTGTATATCATTGATATCTTATAAATATTCTTGTAAACAAAGGCATAATTTGATGCTATTGTAATTTTTGTTGTTTCTAGTTTATTCTTTCATTTTTATCAATATAATAATTATAAAGTTATCAGTATATGTAAATTTTAAATTTCCTTTCCAATATAGCACCATTGCTGCTACCTATTGTGCTGATACTGAGTTTGAATTAAACTGACTAACATGGTTAAACTTAGATTATGAGGACTCAAATGGTATAATTATTGGATAGGAAAGAATAAGTTATTGAGTTGTGAATATTCTTGTTTCTGATATTAGTTTCAATACCTAACATTATGGAGAAGGAGATCACATTGGCTGACATTGTGATGATGCTCAAATCGCAGCAGGCGGAAATGAAAGAAGGTATCTCTGCAGTGCAAAGTGAAATGAAAGAAGGTTTCTCTGCAGTGCAAGGTGAAATGAAAGAAGGTATCTGTGCTGTGCAGAGTCAGATGAAAGAAAGCATTGAAGCCAGTAAAGCTCAAAGTAAGGAACTTAGAGAAATTAAGGTAGATATTTCACAGTTCCGTAAGGAATGCTTAGATAGAACAGAAAAGTTAGAAAAGAAAGTTCAATTACTGGATCAAAGGATGAATGATGAGCTAGTTTATCTTGCTGCGGATATGGATAAAAAATTAGATGATACAGTTAGTAATTTATCCAAACAGTTTACTTCTCAACTGGATCAATGTCTTGAGGTTTGTGCTCAGTGTAGTGTATCACTTGGTACATTAAGTAATGATCTAATTAAGTTACGAAGTGAAACCAAGTATGCTAATTCAACTGAACCACAGGTTGATGTCAAATCTATTGGCATACAACATGATGAGGTTGATAAAGAAGTTATGTCTAGCAGTGCAAGGCATATTATTATCACTCGCGTTCCAGAGAATGATGCAATTAGGAGTGATGTTGATAGTGATAAGTCGGTGGATATTAGTACAAGGCATACGTATTATAGAGATGATGAATTGCATAAGTTGCATGATGTAAATAATAAAGGCAATATCAACTCTTCTTTGGAATTAGGTGTTAAGAATGCACTTCTACAAATAGAAACCAATATCATGAGTGTAGTTAATAATGCATTAACACCAGTATCAACTCATGATATAATAGCAGTTAAAAATACAGCTAAAGCACAGAGTGACTTTACACCTCAAATGAGTTCTCACACTATAAATCAGAGACAACATACAGTTGGGAATAAAGATGAAGTTTGTCATGGTTCACCAAAAAGTAGTCTTGTTAGACATAATATAGGAGTGAATACTGAATCTGACATGTATAATAGTACAGATTCAGATCATGATAGAGTAAGTATGCTTAGTGGTCCATACCGAAATACAAGATTAGCATCTAAGCGTCGAAAATTGAGGAAGAACAAATCAGTTGCTAATAATAATGTTGAGGACAAAATTTCATATGCACAACATGATGCTGGTCATATGAATAATGTTAGTCATTCAGTAGATGTTCCATTGAATAATTGTAATAAGAGTCAAATTAAAGTTCTCATTAAACCACAGGACTTGAGGCATTTCCCTCATTTTGATGGGATATCTTTAGAGTTTGCACCATCAGAATTCTTAGAAAAAGTAGAGGAAAACCTAGATATTTATGACATCAAAGAAAGTCAATTCTTGAAGTACATACCAAAACTTCTAACTGATTGTGCTAGAACTTGGTACTTAGAAGTAAAGAATCAGTTTACCACTTATTCTGAATTTAAAGAGGCTTTTTTGGCACATTATCAGAATGACCGCTGGAAATCAGTAAAGTTGACTCAAACTTTGAATTCTCCTTTTACAAAAGAGAGTAATGTAAGCCTGTTACAATATGCGAATAAGAACTACAAAATTTTGAAGTCTACTCAGCCTCATGCTGAAGAACCTCATTTGATAGCACAATTAGCCTCATTATTACCACACAGGATTAGTGAACACTTGGTGATCAATAATGTACGTACATTGCAGCAAACATTGCAAGTAATTGAAAATTTTCAATCTCTTAGAAATAATTCTGCAAGGTTCAATGACACGAACAGGAATAATTATAATCCGAAGAATAAGGCTAGAGTAGCGTATGTTTCACATGCTAAGGATCAAAATAGGAATTTGAATTCAAATGAAAGAAACAATAGAAATAATAGTATAAATAAGGATAGATATTCTAATAAATTCTATAGAAATTCTAGGACTTTTTCTAATAATAACGAACAAACATCTTCTGATGTTGGTAATCGAGTTCAACAGCAGCATGATAAACAATCATGTGATACAAGGGTGCAAAACACAGTATGCAGAGAGAGCAATAACAATGGTGATGTTTATGATAAAATAGAGTATTACCGATCAGATAGTGATGGTGGCCGTAGCAAAACTTATAGAAACTCTGCTTATACTCGGAGTTCAGCTTCTAATTGGAGACTCCAAAGCCAATAACACAAATTAAATTTAGGAATCAAATAAAATATTTAAGTAGGCATGTACATGATACTTCTTTATTTATTTTGTAATGTAAAATTGGTGATCTTGTGCAGAAGTTTCTTGCCCAAAGTAAACAAGAACAAGTTGATGTTTCTTTAGCTGCTATATCTTACATAGATGTAGTAACTGCTTAACACATCAACTTAAAAGGGTGGTTGGTTGGGAGTATCTTCTAGACTGTTGGTCTAGGGAGGTATATTTGGCCACAGTACTACTGTTCATCTTGATGGACAAAAAATACAATATAATATTTTGAAGTATAAGTTTGTGATTTATTTTATGCACAATTTAGTTGCATGATCACTATATTTAAGTTTATTATACTTAAATATAACTCCGCACGTTTGTGGGAAACTTGGCATTATTATGCACAACAAAAGCAAATTTTAAAACACTTTAATAGTTCATCTATGTAACAAACTTGAATAGCTGGTGAAAGATGTTACCCAAGATGTTAGTTAAGCAGTGGTAGTGTACCAAGAATGTAAGGGCATTTAAAATGCTTATATACGAGAATTATTTTATTTGCTATTAGGGAATTGTTAAGTCAATAATTCCTGAAGATGGATTGTTTCCTCGTATATTTTATGAAGTTGACATGTAGCAGAGACTTCCACTAGATGATCCAAGCTCGTCACTCATAATTCCATGCCACAGTTGCATGAAAGCATTGTGAAGTTTTCACGTAAAGGCAATAGTGAGTCCTATTGTGACACTTAATGTAGAAATATTTATTACATGAATATATATATTTCTATTTATGATGCACATGTATCTTTGGTGCTTTATCAAGATTGGATAACAACGTTAATTTGTGATTTATTTTGACAGCATATTAAAGGACTTTGACATGATCATATGATATCTTTGCACTTGAAGATATTATAGTAATGAGCTTTCACAAGGTATTGTCAGTGTGATGTCATTCTCTATAAGTGTGATCTATATTAAGAGTAGACACAGATTGATTAATTATTTGACGATTTCAGATAGTATTTTCTCAATTGCAAACTCAAAGCAATTCTGATAATCGAAAATTGATTCATGGTTGTAAATTCTTTCTAATACACACATGTATATGTTTGACAGTGTCATGCATCTGAGATTATATATCCAATATTTATGTTCATACTTCATAAATGTATAATGCAATATTTTCTTCATCATTACAAAACATGATAATGATATCTTAACTGATAACATGTTGTTTATTTTGTTAGTTTGAAGAACAAAAAATACTGCTTCATTTTACAACCATACCCATGAGGGTTGGTTGGTTAAGTTCTTCTCTTAGACTGTTGCTTAAGGGAGGTACGGTGAGTCACAGTACTTTATGCATAATTTTTCGTTTGTCAGATGTCAATGTCAAAATTTTTTCACTTTTCGTGCTTCTTGAGTCTGAAGCATTAGTTCAGGTATGAAGTTCATATCTAGAGTTTGCCTTAAGTTGATCTTAGTAATCCGACATTGGTCCTCATTTATATATCTTGATCCTTAGTTGTGATTAACAGTGGAAAAATTCAATATAACAAATATTCTTTGTTAAGTGTATTTTGGAGTGCAAAAAATGTATAATATAATGTGATAGCATGTGCATAATAGATTTTAATGCTAAGATTTAGCTGTGGCTTAAAAACATTTACTAGAGCTCTAAGATTCCAAGAGTTGAATTGTAGGCTCAAATAGAAATAAACTTGACAAGAAGCAAAGACGTGTTGATCCAAGCTTAAGTCAAGTAGTAGGTTCCTTTAAAATGCTAGAATGCATTATGGCTCCAAAATGTGTTCACAAAGGGCAGAATAGGAAATTCGTGCCGTGACGCTGTGAGTTCAGGAACAACAGTTATTTATGATTTATAATGTTTGTGCGCACATCATAATTTATACATTTCTTGAATGAATTGATTTGTGATGTAAGAAATCTTAGTTTTGACACTCCATAAATCTGAGGATGTTTGTTTTTGATGCAGGGACTTAGATTCTTGTTTTGTTAGTTGATGTTCCTAGATAAATGGATGAATTCCCAATGGGAAACTTAGTTGGATCATAGGTAACTTACTCTACATGTAGGAAATTATAATTAATATATTTTTGGCTAAATAAAGATTAATATAGAAATTATGCTCTCAGATTAAGAATGAAGTTCTGAATCATTGGTTGATAATAAATAAAAATTTTATGTAGCTACATTGTTTTATGTAAAAATGGTTCATATGGAACTTCAATAGATAATAATTGTTGGTATGTAGAACTTGATTTTTCTTGTTTGTTTTTCAACATTATTATGTACTAAAAACTCACTATGTGTAGTTGCACTGTATTGGTTCATGATGAACATGTTCTTGTTGTATTGTTGGAAAACAAATATTCATTTATACTCTTTGGAAAACAAATATTCAGTTATACTCAGATGATTATAATGGTAAACATGAAAACAGTTTGTAAATATAGAGGCATTATATTAATTATTATATGTTAAAAGTCTCAGTAGTGCTCAGATCTGTTGTTGTGGGTTCGTCCCTTGTTGAGCGCCAGTATGACAATATAAATAATACATTGTCATAACAACATTTCAAAAAGGTTAGGCTAAGTTCAACGTTCTACATTTGTGCAATATTTATAATAAGTTAGTCATAACAGTTATTTTTGACTGGCAATATGAAAAACAAATATCTTCAATCATATGTGTTCTTTCAGACAAGAAAGATATGATATATTCAAATTTATAATTAAATTTATTGAAATTGTGTACATTTGCATTGGCTTCAAGGTTTATATACAAAGGTCAACTCTTTAAAATTGTTCAATGTACATTATGATGTCATACTTGGTATTTTATATCAACATTCAAAAAATGGTAATTGTAATCATTAAATAAGTATATTGTAATATACATAGTAAAATAGCTTTAACAGAGCAAATATGTACATTTACAACACAAACATTCAAGCTGTTAAGCACTTATGGACAAAAATATAAAACAAAAACAATTGAAGATTGCACATACTAAAAGATCTGGCTTGAACTAGTTGCTCTGATAATAGTTGTCTGTGACTTGAGGGGAAGCTGTGATGGAAAAGATAAGTACAAATTCAGCATTATGTAATGGTGATATATTTGTACAATAATTGTTGCTTTTAAAGCATTAAACTGGGCAATGTTATAATAACTTGAATCTTTAAGTTATCCAGAAGCCTTTTATGACAAAAATGAACTTTAAACGTGATATGATCTGATAAAAATTCGAAAGTTGTGGAATTCATGGATATGTATAGTGGATGCCATGTGAATTGGAAGCAGTGAATAAGTATCTGTTTTCATCTTGCTGAAGGTGCAGGCTTGTGAATGTTGGAGTTCCTCAAATGAGTGCTTGGAGGAAGGTCGCATAGAGTGACACTTATATGTTCTACTTTTGGAAGTGATTTGATCAGATGATGAGTTTCGAAAACTGAAGCTCAGAATTGTAGATACAAAACTTGCTTTATCCTGGAAAGAGATAACAAAGATATATATGTATATATATATATATATATATATATATATATATATATATATATATATATATATATATTTTGTATATCATTGATATCTTATAAATATTCTTGTAAACAAAGGCATAATTTGATGCTATTGTAATTTTTGTTGTTTCTAGTTTATTCTTTCATTTTTATCAATATAATAATTATAAAGTTATCAGTATATGTAAATTTTAAATTTCCTTTCCAATATAGCACCATTGCTGCTACCTATTGTGCTGATACTGAGTTTGAATTAAACTGACTAACATGGTTAAAGTATTATTAACGAAAGTATGACGATAACAGGACGTGGTCGACTGTCTAGAATGTTAGTTAATATCTTCGCGACCACTGTACCAAATATCATAGCAATTATCACATTCATAGAAATGCTTCATGTAAAAGAATCAGACGTTGCAGCGAAAACCCCATTTACTTTCATTATAAGCAGTCGAACACCAAGCACCGGGGTCAACACCAGCGCCTCTAGCGGATAATTTTCGAGTGGAACCAGCCAGAGAGCGCAGAACCATGCCGTTTTCCACACTACGTCACACTAGGCGCTGTACCCCCCCTATGTATGACTAGTGGCACCATCTTGTTGCATTTGAATTTAGTAAGACCGATCTGCTTCATTTAGGAAAAGAAAAAGTGATTCACATGTCATTGTAGTGTTCAGCAGTGGCTGTTACGGTTGGGATATTGCTCAACTGTATTTGCGAGGCGTTAAATGTTCTCTATACTATGAGACATTCTACGTTGCCGAGGTTAAAGTTTCTTGTCAGCATTAGCTGCTTCACGGATGTTTTCACAGCACACAATATTACCTTCCGAGATGATTCTTCGTGCTTCTTGAAATATTTTCTGAATCGCCTTTGTGGTGTAATGATGAAGCTTCCACTAATGAGGAATGCTTCCGCATCACAAGCATTTTCAACTTGGGTCCACAACACTATAATTCATTAGAACACTAAAATGAAAATTGAATTAATATAAACACCCAAGCTCAGGCTTCCAAATGCAATGCATTTGAAAAATGATAGAATATTCCTATTGTCTGAAGAAGAAAAATGAGTCCCATCGATATGGACCACCCTGTATATATTGTATAAACAACATGATGTGGATGTTATCTCTACAGTTGCTCTTTTTTATTTTTTCAGGGAACATCACCAGTTTGTTTTGCTCTGTTTGAAGCTCCTGTGTACTCACTTGTCCCTTGCAGTGACAGGGGGAATGACTACTTCAGTGTTGGGAGATCAAGCAAAACCCCTGAGGCATCTTCTGTTCAGGTAATAAGTTTCTATGTCACTGGATACCAATGTGTATGTAAGGAAGGGATTGATTTACTGTATTATCACTAAAATTGTCGATAATTTTACTGATATAATATTTCTGTGATTAGCCTCTTATTGATAAGAATATGCCATTTTATTACTTTTGTGGATATAAAGGTATCATTAATGTACTGTGGCACATTATAAGGTTGTAATCCTAGCCTTCTTGTGAAAAGGATCACTTACATAATGGAGACTAACATTAAAATTACAAAAGTGTGTACCCAAGAAAGTATTACAAATATAAATAATTCCAGTTTTTGGAACATCGGCTGTTGTTGCAATTAAATATTTCATTAAGTTCATGTAGCTTCTTCAGGAATAAGGTAATTAAATTGTGGGTAAAATACTAGGGTGACGAAGACAGTTCTTAGTACACTGCCATCAACTAGCTGGGAAGAAGCCAAGTAAACTCAGTGAAATATTGAATTGCGACCACAACAGATGCATCAAAGATGAGTTATCCATGTGTATAAAACTACATATTTATTTGTTTTAATGTTAGTGTTTGGCATAAATTTCACTATGTCTGTATATACTTACAAGAGGGAAAAATATTTGCAGGCTTGTTGATATGCCTACCCCTGGTTGTGTCCAGTCAGCTGTGAGTGAAACTCTTTCCATTGGTGCCCCAATGCTTTTGCCTCCACTTAGAGAAAGAATGGAACTTTTGCAGTCTTTATTGCCACAAGGACCTGACTTAACTAAAGGACAAGTAAGTACTCCTCATTTCTATATTCCAAGTACAGTAAGCTCTCATTCGTTATTTCAAAAGGGTTGTTATTGGAGTTCGTACTGATTTTGATCCACTTGTGACCCCTATACAAAAATTGCTTTAAAATTGTACTTAGGCTGCTAGTTTCATGGTAGAATCACATGTTATATTATTAAAATAAATTATTATTCCTTGTGCTTCAAATGATATCCTACAGGTGCAGATACACCCAAAGTTCAAGTCAAAAATTTTCATAGAAACTGAAGTGCAAGAAAAAAACAAAACACAGCTGTGCACTGGAAAATGATAAGTTCTTCATAAGTAAAACTTCATGATTTTATCAGTGGACAACCTCTTGATTACAATACTACACCACACATCAAAATTTTAAAAAATACAAAAGAAAAAACAACAAAACAAACAGGAGCGTATATCAACCTAACATTGCACTGTGGCAAGTAACACATGGCCAGTAGTTTGCCCAGGACCTCACATGGTATGCTCGAAAACCAAAGCTTCTCTAGCTGAGGCAATTTAGTTTGAGATAGTGACCTAAATGTCATACCGCTGATGATGATTAGTACAGCAGTCTTAAAGAGAATCACAATGCAACAAATGTATCTTATGGCTGATTTCCTTCAATTTTTTTACTCTTTTTTAAAAAAAATGTCGTGTTTCCTGGAAAAAGGGTAATTAACTTCAAGAGGAACGCTATTCCCGAGATTCTTGTAGAGTGTGTTGAGAGTAATGTTTTTTGTTAGTGGGCTCAGAACTACTATAAAACTATTATTGAATGCTAATATTATTCTTTCTTGTTTTCAGAAAATGCTTCTAGACATAATTTTGACAAGCTTAGAGGATCACAGTTATGTATCCTCTCTGTTAGGATATAGTGAACCATGTGATTCAGAAGACAAACTAAGTGGGAAGGACTTGCATCTTGCTGAAGTTTTGATGAAGACTCTTTTAAGGAACCTGAGTTTCCATACGGTATGTTGAAGCATTTATATTGTAATTGTTATGTCTTAAAATACTTGCTCATATATGTGCAAAATCATTTTTTGGATTTATTTATATTTCTTGCTAATTTGAAAGTGAGATGGAAACAGGAAGAAGAGGAGCAAAATTCACTTTTCCACCAGAAGTGGAAATGCAGACAGCAAGTTATCCAAATACATACAGTAAAGACGTGAATTATAACTAAGTAAAAGCGAAACTTTCATGTACAATATCCATTTTAATTTGTAAATGGAAAAGTTATTTCTCCTTCAATCTGATAAACTGATTTACATGCAATGTATGTGATTGTTAACTTCTAGTACTTAACATTTTCATTTGTACTTTTATTATGATATTTGAAGTATCAAACCATTATTAACTTACAAAATAGTTTGAGAAAAGTTGAGGTTCAACCAGGGATCGAACCTACTGAGCTACCAAACCAACATCTGGCTGCACCCTAAATTCTACCTCTTCTTTCTTTGTGCATGCAGTGCAACCCTGAATTTATCCTACCCAGATTTTAACTTTTCCCATTTTATACACACTATTTTCTTTGTGCCAATGAGGTAGCGTGGCATAAAATTTTCCCAGGTTATGTATTTTTCCACATTCTTAGTTTTTACCCACATTCCCTTCAAAAATATATAATTGAGGATGCACTGCATTTTGTCCATTTTTTAAAAATATGCAATATCAGGTTACCTGTGGCTAAACTTTAAGACATGGGGCAACAAGTGCCATCTAGTTGCGATTGAGGGATCTAAAACCAATCAGATAAGATTAGGTTACTGACATTTGGAGTATAAATCCTCTATATTTGGAGGAGTAATCCTCTGTATGGAGTTAGCTAATATAATAGGTAATTTCATTTCATTAAGTTATTGCCATACATACCAAATTGCAAGTGAGTAGAATGAATCCCATGCGAAGCTAATATTTTTTTCATCAGGTTACTTATATACATTGTACAATACTTGTGTGTGCATGGAGATTTGAATCATGTTGGCATGCAACACAATCTAAACTTTATTTATAATATTACCTGAATTGTACAATAGTATTTTTTATGCAGTATATCTTACGTGGCTTGTGGCTCATGAAAATAACTCATTGCTATTTTCCTTGATTTCACAGGAACAGCGCCTGAACGAGATAGAAAAGAATCTTGATAAAGGGGAGGGTGAAATTGGTGAGAAGGGAGCCCCCCTGACTCATTTACGTGGACTGTTGTCATCATTGCAAAGCCATCTCTTGGCATATTGCAGCATGAACTCATTTGACAGTACTCTGGTAAGTTTCCCTTGTGTTATCCATTTTCCTTTGTCATGCCAGGAATGCTAGTCTTGAAAATTGGTCTTTTATATTTAAGAATATAAAAGTTTAATTCATAATCCTTAGTTTTGAAAACAATATATTTCTACATACTCACTTTTGGTTTGAAAGGTGGTACCTATTATTGATATCTGGTTACATACTACATTGATCAAGTAGATGTTATTTATGCAATATTTGCAATTTTATTTTGGATTAGCAGAATATTGGTTTTGGTAAATTTAAGTATATATCTTTCATGTCAGTACATTCCTAGTTTCCACATAGTCATGGAAATCAACCTAAGGTAAATCAAGTAATGGAACAGTCCTAGACATCTAATAAAAACTATCAGAAACCATGAGAAGTCAAGGAATATTAAAATTATTATTTATAGTGAAGCAATGAAACAGGCAATTCTCTGATTCTGATATACTCGCTGATGTAATTTTTTAAAAAATCGTTCCAATACTAATATATAATTGATTCCATTGTACATTTTAGTATGCTAAAAGTTTGTAGGGAACTGTGGGGATTAAAGGTGTTTGAAGTGTGGCCAAGATTGTGAACATGTGGGTCCTACCTCCAACCCCCCCCCCTTTCCCCCACAGCATGCTGCAATATGCAGGTGGTAGCGTTACCTTTTCTTTTACTATTAGAATGACAAAGCTATCTCACAGAATTTTTACGAAGTTATTTTGTTGTCTAATGTTTTTAATATTACAGATCTGTCTTCTCTTACAGATTTCTCCAAGTATACATCTTTTACATAACCATTTGAATCTTCTTCTACCTCTGGCATCAGAAGTATTCAGGCATGCTGCAAACATAGCAAAAAATTTTCCAAATGCTTTAAACAAATTACATGGTATGTACATGTAGATGATCAGTTTTAGAGAAATGGAGTGTAATAGAATACATTTAAAACCTTGAAGAGTCAGGTAATTCTCCTATGAGCGAAAATGTCGGAAATTTCATAAAAATTATCTACATCCTGGACAGGCACATATCTAGAAATATTTTTTGGGGGTGGGGGTCCGAACCAAGTGTCTCAGGAATAATAATAATTATTATTATAACAATAATAAAGTTTAAATTAAAATAATTATATTAAATCAAATTAATATTATATTATTATTACACTATTAGGTAAAAAGACTGTAGCTATAAAATAGAGAGATAAGAGCACATATTCATTATGTAGCTTACCTTTGGTTAAGATCGGAATAATTTGCATAAAAACAAGCTGGCAATGAAATTAATGTTAAATAGATGAATAATTGAATATTTATCGAATAACAAAAATGATGTCACATGTAGTTGGAGAAAAGTAATTTTCTGATTAAAGAAAGTTTAGAGGAAATTAATAACCATCTATTATGCAACAAATGCTAATATTTTCATTACTTAATTTTAATACTTGGTAAGTCTTTCCGAAGGTCCGGACCCCTGGATCCCTCCTAAATACGTCCTTCGTGTCCCTCAAAGCCCTATGATCCCAATATAATCCTTGTCTTCCAATAAGTTCAGAGGAAATTATACAACAATGGCTAAACGAATATATTTTTCATTATTTAATGTTAGTACTTGATAAATCTTTCGGGGGGAGGGAGTCTGGACCCCCTGGCCCCCCTAAATACATCCTTTATCCTGAAGAAGTCGAGGAATATAAAAGTATTGTTGTACATTTAGTTTGGCAAAGTTTGCTTAGACGAGCCTCTGGCGACTGGCCCCATGGCCAGTATAATTTTGTTTGTATTGTCCTGTTCTTTTATCCTTATGTCTGCTGAGTGCCCCTTTATAGCCTCAGCTTTTAACGAAAGTCAGAAGATTTTAATATTTTATGATTTTAGTTCTGCAACGTTAGAGTTGTTATTTGTAACGATAAGGGGCTGGACCCCGTATAATGTGAAGGGTGCAAAATAGCCTTAGTGCTGCCGCACCCACAATTTTAAATTCAAATTCAAATTCAAAAAGTTTGCTTAAGTTCACTTTTGCTCAGACAGGTTAATAGGGACTGAACGTACAGTTTAAAGTGGGATCCAAACAACTCTGCAATTTGTTTCCCCATTATTTCAAGGGAACAATGCTACCACTACCACTATATGGGGTGTACATGTTGGTTTGGGGTTGTGTGTGGACTGTTGCAGATTGCAGATGTGGTGAATATTGATTTTCACCTATTTGTAAACACTAATTTGTTACAACAGGTGTTTTGTATTTAAAAAATGACTTAGGAAAGGAGTTATTATATTATGTTAACACATTCAAGAGTGGTCTGGAAATGTATTTAAAAGCCTGCAAGAACCTGGAATCTGATTTGCCAAAATGAATGGAATCCCTGAAAATTGATCATGCTTAATTGGGTTTATTGGAATCTAAATGCTGTCTGAAACAGTATGAGACAGGATAGACCTGAATTAACAATGAAATGTGTCAAATAGCAGAGTCCAACACTTCATCATGAAAAAATTAAAATGAAATAAAGAAAATAATAAAATAAAAATAATAATAAAATAAAAAATAAAAATAATACCCTATAGATTTGATGCAATTATAAATAAAAAATGCAGGTTTTGTATAATAACCAGGGTAAGTTGTTTCTGCAAAAGTATCACTTGTAAGAAATGTATATCTTTGGCAACTTCTTGTAATATAGACTTTGGAAAAGTATGTGAGATAACGTATGTGATGTTAAGCCTCTCAGGACAACAGGTCTTTGAGGGCTGGGAAAAAATTGTGTAAGAAAAACTATTCAGCATAGACAGTGTCATAATTTACTGTGAGCTGTACTTAGGGGTTGTCATCTTTTTCTCATAGGTGCAGTTCATGATTCAGCTGCAGGTGCAATGCTTTCAAAGATACTGCATTCTCTGCTTCTGCTGCCAGTACCGTGTGTGCAGCCATTGTTATTCAACTTGCTGTCCATTTTGTCTCCCATGGATAAACTGAATCGCATGTTGCCTCCTGGCCTTGTCTTTGAGAAGGAGTTCAGTGATAGTACATCAGGCAAGTATCTTTTTCTGTTTAAAATAAGTTGTTTTGTTTCCTGGTTCTATTCTTCTGTTATTGTTGGTTTCTGAATCAATTTTGTGCTCAGAAATGATAATCTACCGTTTAAAGTGGGATCCAAACTACTATGTGCCTCCACTTGGTATTGAACCTGGGACCCATTGAGGAGGCCCACATTATTCTCTAGTGCATGCCTTAACCAAGCCAGTAATCTTGATTTGCACACCTCCTGTATTTACATATAAAAGTGTTTATCTTTTGCATTTGAAATCGTGAAAATTTTCATAAAAATGGGGTGGGGCAGATTAATCAGTACTCTGTTGGTATCGGCCGATGTTGGCCTATCAGGGTATCAGTTTATTGATAAAATTACCGATTATTTTACCTTTCTGATATATCTATATCTTATAATTTAGTGCAAAATTCTCCCATTTTGTTTTAATTTTTATAGATAATTCCAATGCCATACTTATTTGAAAAGTCAGTATCTAAATATGCAACTTCTTTTACACTGTCTTTTACACTGCAGTCACCTAGGAACACACATACTTTGTATATTAATGAGATTAATGATCCATTCAAGTCTTCAAGGACCATTTGGAATGTTATATCAGATTGGTAGAAGATCGGTTATCGGTATAGATAAATTTTATATCGGTACTTTATGGATATCAGCCAAAGTTTCATATTGCCCCATCCCTAATTTCATGTCAACTTACTTACTTACACAGGGGTGTAAGGGGTGACCTCTGAAGGTACTCAAAGTCATCTATTCTTCCATGTAATACACTCTGGGCTGTATTTTGCTGGCTAGCAAGGGTGCCTTGACTCACAACCAGTATAATCCTCTTTTGGCGGGGAGGCAGGGTTGCCCCTTCATCCATTGCTCGCTCACTCTGAAAGTAATGCAAAAGTGGGCATAACTTTTCCATTATGTGACAGAGGTCATTCAAATTGCACATGTTGGTAACTCTTCCTCTGTAGTAACTCTTCTCCCTCATTGCTGGTAAAGAATGGAGTCCAAGCAGAAAAAATTGCCATCATTGAGTTCTTGATGAAGGAGGGCTGCGTACTGTCTGACATTTACAGAAGTTACTGAATTTTTATTGAGAACATCATTGACAAGAGCAATGTGCAGTTGGTTTAAAGATGGGGAAACCAGCATTGAAGACTAACCACAGTGGGAGAGCATCAGCTGAGACATGAATCCTCAGTGAGTGGACAAATTGATTCACCCAGACAGATGAGTCACAAACTTTGAGCTTACTGCACAAATGGACTGTGGTCACAATGCCATATAGAATATGGTGGAAGACTTGCAGTATTGGAACCTGTGCAAAGTAGGTACCTTGGCAGTTGACACCCAATATGAAGAAGAGAAGGGTGGAAGTCTGCTGGATGCATTTAAATTCAATGGAGACATTTTTTTTTCCGATCTGGTATGAGGGGATGAAACATGGACATATCTTTGTCTGTGTAATTATCATCACACTTCTAGTCCAAGGCCTAAGAAAGATGTGGGATAACAGTACACACCTGCATTTTTTTCAAGGAAGATTCAAGTATTTGGTTCAAATATGTTGAAAATGCATCACTTGTTGTGGAAACCATGTTGAGTGAAACCCTAGTGTAGAGGAAGAATTATAAAGGTGTGCTACTGTATATGAATGACCTGTGTTGGTTAATTAAAAGGTTTGTCAACTTTTGTATTAATTTTGGTACAGCCCATGTATAAATAATGTGGTGTATATATTTGATGTAGCTTGTGACGTTAAAATACATGCTATCGGGGTTATTCATCCACAAGTATTTTTGAAACACATTTGTACGTGGATTAAGCTGCACTTTTTGAATTTATATACATCATCATTTTGCAGAAGCAAATACTCCTACACCATCAGAGCTGGTTGAAATGGCTGAACCATATTGGTTATGGTTGGTAGACTTGGAAAGAACCTGTAGTTTGCTGGTTGGCCGTTGCTTGGGTGGAATGCTAATGGGCGATACCTTCACTCAAGATGAAAGGGAATCCATACATTGGCTCAATAACAAACTCTTCTCTTCAGGCCTTGAAAGTTCTGCTGATAATACAGGTATGCTACTGTATGTTTTTGTTGTGTATATTCTTAAGGATGGAAACTATTACTTTGTATCTGCCAATAATGACCTATTCCTAATATTATCAATTTGATGTTTTCTATAAATATTAGTAAGTACTTTGTGAGTATGAGCCAATAAATACATAATGGTTTATCAGTAAATTGCTAAATATGTTACTGATATATTTCTATAAACAGTACATAATTGAGTGCACAAATCTATTTTTTTAATACATTGATTTTTAAAGGTAGAAAGGTAAGGGAATCTTCGACACTATACAAATAAAAGAGTGAGTGCTTAGAATATTGGAGATTAGTAAGACTTTATCATACACATTCTGAAAAGAAAATGTGTTTTCATTACTCGCATAATGTAGTTCTTATGTGTATTCATGAAGATTAGACACACACAGGAGTTGTACTATGTATACATAGGGACGTTAAGTTTTTGTTTTAACGATAACACCGAAATGTTCAGGAAAGCAAAATAAAGTGTTCAAAATGCATTTGGGTAGGTTAAGGAGGCAAGTTTTCGGTGTTTCAGAATCGCGAAATAATGGGAATTACGTCATTTTTCAGAATAACACCTAATTTTGCACTTTAACGCAAGAAACGCCGCGAAATATGCAATATACTGCTTCTGTTCAAAGGGAGTTAACTGAAGTGCTATGAGTTCTTTCATGTCTAGTCTAGCTAATGAAAGTTCGATTTAAAAGAGATTGTCATGATTCATTTATTGCAATTTGGCATAAACATGACTGACAGTGCTTTGACTTCGTCCTGAAATAGAATTCACTGGGGGTATATTCTCAGAAAAGGGTCAGGAAGAAACCCCTGTTGTGTTGCAGGGGAAGGAAATTAGGTGTGTAGGTGTATGTGTGCACACACACAGTATTTTGAGGCCTGAGAGAGAATTTTTTGGCACTGTTAGTGGAATTTCAGTTGGTTAGAGTCACTGAGGTTGCATTGTCTGTGCATCATCTTGCATTTAATTTTTCTTCTGTGGTGTTCTTCGCAGCACGGCAAAGCCAGCAGTAAATGCATTAGTTTACTTTTGAAAGACTTTATGCTTCCAATAGAAACTACATTATTTTGTAATCACTGCAATTGCGAAATAACATGGGAGCAGAAGGATTCCACGATTAAGCACAATGGAAGTGAGAGGCACAAAGAGAAGAAAAGTTGCACATACGCACAGTAAGGCTAAACGGGACTGGACCTGCAGTTTTAAAGTAGGATTCGAACCACTGAGGTGGGCGATGAGATGAAATAGTTTTCCAAATGCAATAAATCTAGTCATTTCTCACAAAGATAAGTCTTAAATTTATTTCCTTTTGTCATTCAAAGTAAAATTTGCTTAAATTTTCCATAACTAAAGCAAAGTGAAAATCTTATCCATAGAAGAAACAGTAAAAATGCATGTAAAAATAAAACTGATTTTCAATTAATAATACTGAATTTGGCCTTAAACTGCGAAAAATAACACCGAATTACAGTAAAAAATAACATCGAAATTTAGGTAAAAATATAACGAAAAGTTCACATCCCTACGTATACATTTTTCGCTGAAATTTCTGCATAGTGTGCCTAATCTTCATGAATTAACATCTCTAAGCTCTAAGCTCTAAGCGGTATGCCAGACCAGAGACCTGGGTTCGAGTTCTGGTCAAGCCTGCATTGTTTGCTAAAATTTCGTGTGTATAGTTTATAAGTGTTAGCTGAAGCACCATATGCTAAAATCATTAAAAGTATGGCTGAATTGATACCATTTGTATCAATTTCAGACACCAGCCAGGTACCTTATGGATCCCATCAATGCAACAAAGCACTTTTGCAGGGTAAATTTTCAGGAAATTATACAAAATGTATAATTTTGTACCAGCATTGGATGGGAGAATTGATTTTGTGATTAATGACAGCTATTTAAATATCTGATCATATGCGAACTTACAAATATTTTAAAATAAAACTGGTAGATTTATATGATATAGTTCCAATATAGTACTTAATATTAGCATTTATATATTTTAACATTTCAAATTTGTTTCATTGTTCAAGTATTGTCAATTCTTATTGCAGTTATTTTTGTATTTTCATATTTTAGTGAAGTGCGTGTCAGATATAACCAATGCAGTTCTGTTGGGGTCAGAAGACATTCAACAAATCATCAATGCATGCGTTGCAAAGCTAGCTGTTGCTGATGAAGTGAAAACAGCACTGGAAATTGCTTTCTCTCCCCATTGTTCAAGTGCAGTGTATGGCAATTTGATGGAACTTGCTCGGTCATTGGACCTGGATATCTGTGAAGTTGAAGATGAAGTCCTGCTGGAGAAAGTAACACGTGTACTGTTGATGACACTTCTGAAGCATGTTGGTTTACTTGCTGAAATTCTAACAAAAGAAATGTAAGTAAGGTTGTCCATTCATGTGTTTATACATATATTAAAAAAAAAAAAAATATTTACTACCATTCACAATCAGAATTTTAGAGAAGGATGGGCGACCAGTGTACTGAGTATCAGCGAGCTTTCAGACCAAAGTGACAAGCACCAGGTGACACGTGTCACTTGGAAACAAACTTTTAGAAATAAATGCAACATTTCACATCAAAGTGACATGACAACCTAGGCAGGTTGCTTGTCACTTGTGCCTCTACAGTTGGCTGCCCTCTGTGGTGCAGTGGTTAGTACAGCACACTACAATGTCAGGGGTCCTGGGTTTGAAACCTGACCTGGGTATGGGTGTCCTTTCATTATTTTCATCATATCATCACACTTCCTCATAATAAATCATTTCGATTAGCCAAAAGTGCAGAAAAACGACACTAATAGCAAAAATCAAATCAAATCTCTAGGACTGGACCATTCTCTTAATGAGGTTGAGGGCAGATGATGTCTGAAACTAGGGATAGTCTGTCAAGTAGCCTAAACGATAAAAGATAATCTTCCTTTCTTTTGACGTTCTTGGATGTGATAAACCTTTAGTGAACTTAGTGAGAGGTAAGTAAAACAAGTCATTCCTCACAAGAAGTCATTACTCCACCACAGGTGTGCATGGCTATGTGATACCTGATGCACCAATATGCAAAGGAAATATTGCCCATGTGTCCATGACATCAACAGCATGTGAAAATGAAAAGGCAAGGCTTATTTTTCCTTTCTTTTTTTGAAAATGCAATAAGCACATTGAAGGAAAGAAATGATTTGGGCCCTTGAGATACAAGTCTGTAACTAGTTCTCGAAAAACTTTCACACATTTAATGCAGGTAGAGACAATGAGGTTGATTACAAAAAAAAAGTTCTTGTTTATGGGGAAACTATTGTCAGAAGGGGCTGAATAACACTACAAGACCTATTAATCTGACAGTGCATTATCAATAAGTAAACAACAATTCTCCTGTTTTGACGTCAAAAATTACAAAAGTTTGATACAGCTTGTTTTGAGTCCACTTTATGCTGATAAGGTAATTGGAACTAGACATAGAGTTTCAAGTGGATCTGAATCATTCTGCATGTGGCTCCAATGTGAGTTAAAGTATGCAATGATATTTGCAGTATATAAAGGTGACAGCTCTCTTGACTTCTAAAAATAGCATTAAATCGCCAGTAACAGTAAGTGGAAATCACATGTATACAGAGGTATGACTAAATTGAAATTAATAAGGGGCAGGCAAATATAGTCATCTGCTGCCCAAACCCAAAAGAGAGGGTTGTTAGTCCACCGCTGATTTTCACTGTCTCTCCTGCTTTTCTCCTTAGGAATCCATAATATTGCACCTTTCCTGGCTGTTGAATTCTTTTTAATACATTATACGCTTAAAAAAAATGATTATGCAGTCTTTTCTTACTCCATTTGAGTTTCAGCCCTTTCCTTATGCTTTCCCACTTGTTATGTTTTCTTCACTTATGGTCCCCTAAAAATCTTAAAATCTGGGTTCTACTGTATGTAAAGGTATGATTGTAATACACTGGTTTTTAAAAATACATTTCTATATT
The DNA here is from genome assembly GCF_977018435.1 of Lepisma saccharinum. Lineage (NCBI taxonomy): Eukaryota > Metazoa > Arthropoda > Insecta > Zygentoma > Lepismatidae > Lepisma > Lepisma saccharinum. Next base: position 34,423,922 of record NC_139231.1, read on the forward strand.
TTTCTAAGCAAAAGCCATTGCAGTCACCTTGAAGTTTAAGAAAATCACATGCTGGAAGGTACCCAACAAATCCCCACCAGAGGACACCTTCCTTTTTTATTTGTTCCCAAGATTAACAATGTCGGATACTTTTTGAATAACGGTTTATTTTCCGCCTACTTGTTCTTCCTCAAACTGGAGCAAAAATTTCAGCTGCTTTCAATTTCATTTCAGTCAGTGATTTATGTTAATCAGTGGCGGCGATTAGGGTAGCAGTTCTTGCTATCTTTGCTCCCGCATGTATGCACAAAAATAGACTTTTGTCAATATAACTCTACCTCACACTCTGAATCCGGAAGAGTCAAGCTACTCCATATTTCAATGTATATTTGGGTTAAATATACATTTAAGAGATCTCACATACAAGCAAATGGTTAGTGCTCTGACCTGTAGTGCAAGCAGTCCTAGGTTTGATCCCTGATGGAGCTTCAAAATTTAGATATCAACCCAGCATCACCAGGATTATTGCAAAGCTATTTGAAATCGGTAGTAGAGGCCTCCTGTCTTAACATGTTCTCTGCCACGTCAGTCATAATGACCGAAACTGGCACTCACCACTCACGCCATGTTGGTCATTATGACCGAAGCATGTGGCTTGAACTTCGTTTTCCTAGCATGTCGGGGGTCATGAGTATAACAATGATGCACGTAAGGCATATGACCGACAAGGCTTGGCAAGTCGAGTGCACATAAAAGCATTTTGGCTGTTCTATTTTTACAGTCAAAAAAGCAAAATTTGCAAATTTGTGAAATAAAGTCCAATAACACTTTGGCGCAGGAGGATGGAATTGGTGAAACCACCCTGACAGGGAACATGTTAAAAGCTAGAAAACAACAGTGATGGGACTTGATGCACAGAACTTTCTTCACACAAACAAAAGCTCCTTGGCAGGCCTTGGTCCTCAAATGGGTATAATTTAAAAATTAACATTAATTTGTGTTGCATATGCTGTTGTATACTTTCACTTCTATTTTTTTTTTCACATCTAGCTCATATACAAATTCAAGGCTTGTAGATGTATTCAACATTGCATTTGCATTGAGAAGAAAAGTATTATCCACAAAGATGCATTCAATCTCTGGCCTTAATAATGAAGATTTTGGATTGGATAAAGCCTCTGCTGAAGAATACATGAAAAAAGTTAACAAGATAAATGATGGTGATAAAGAAACAAATCAGTCCTATGATAGGGAGAGTAGAGTGGATGATATAAGACAAGATGATACAGGTTAGTTGCAGGATTCCATAGATTAAATATAAATTGAAATAATTCTTGAAGTTTTCCTGGTGGCAAATATTGAAGAAGTTTTTCGAGCAATCAGCCAGGTAATTTCCAGAAATCACCTTGCTGATTGCCCGAGAAAACCTCGTAAATATAAATTATTATAATTCAGTGTTCCTCATTTCACTATGGTTATGTTAACTTTGTATTTATGTATTGTTTGTATAAACATTAATTCGTTGTCTATTGGTATTTGCAGATGTGTAGGTAAAATATTGTGTAATGATAATCTGTAAAATAAATTTTACCGAGTCAGTATTTCTGTAAATAGCTTCTAATTTAGTGCAAAATCTGCTGTTTTGACATCTTCTTAATGAAGAAAAAGGTACTGAGGTTTTCTAAAAAGGATGTCTATATACACAGTCTCTTTAAGGTAAAAGAAAAAAACTATTGCAAGCAACATGAATAAATCATTCATGTGCTTCATGGAACAGTCATAATATTTATTGATATACGTTATACAATTTAATAATTTATTGGTATCGGTAAAAATTTCATATTGGTCCATCTCCAATATAGAGGTTTAGTTTAATTACTAATGTTAAATTTCAATGCATGTCAGCAATGGAATTCAAAATTCTTTTTCTAAGGAAAAACCAATCATCTCTCCATATTAATAAGAAGATGAATGGACCATTCAGGACTTTAAAGAAATGTTTACCACTAACATTGGATCAATAGAGTATTGAATGTCAGTAGGGCAGAGCATTTAATGATTTAAAATGAATAGTTGAAAGATTGCTTGAATATGTAAAAATATGTGTCAAGAAGTAATTGGTTAAATACTTTTTTTGCATTTTTCATCATATTTGAGGGGTAGATTTTTAGGTCATTTTGAGCATTTTTAATAGTTTTCTGGAAGGCCATGGTACTTTTTTGTTATATTTTGAGATTTTATTTATTGAATATTTCTGCTTCTAAATATTTGTCTGTACATAAGAAAACAACATTTCCAGGAACAAAGCAGACTTATAGCAAGCAATAGCTCATACCCCTATTTTTCAAGTCTTGTAAGGTGATTTTTTTTTATTTTGCTGACTGAATTAAACCCAGGAGACATTGCTTGCATTCAGCATCCTCCAGTTTTTTCACTGGAAATGAGGAGCTTTTCCTTTTCCATCTAGACAATCATTGAGAACCTCAAGCAAGTGTTTATTGTTCATTTTTTGTGAAAACCCACTGCAATTTGTGGTTCCAATAACAGTAAAAGTTAAATTAGTTTTCTAAAACTGAATTTAAATTGCATATACCTATGCCAGTTCTGCAATAATCATTGTTTCTTACAAGGGGTATCCACCCTCCCCCTTTCCTAAATGAATTAAAGTTATATTTCAACATTTTGCACTGTCATACACTAAATTGCTCTCTAAAATAAACACATTATCTGTAACTAATGACAGGAAAGTGTTTAAAAAAATATATATTACTATTTTTTTTAAAAAATCATATTTTTTAATCATTTTTAGATCATAAATTCTTTTTTTGTTTGGCATTTTTTTTAGCAATTTTTAGGTCATGAAAATGCCTTGCCCTAATTATCAGTATCAGATATTTTTTCATACCAGCCCTAGTTTTAAAATGACAGATACGAATGGGCTTCTGGATCCATGTGGGGGTTCTAATGTAATCCCAGAATTTAATGAGTATGTTTAAAAGAACTTGCTCCTCTCTAGTAACATTCTAGTAACATTTTAATTTTGATTTGATTTTGTTGTATTTTGCATTGCATTATATTTTAATTATAACAGTAGGCTAAAAAAATGTTTATTATATTTATGTTGTTATGCTTAATAAGTAGAATCTATCCTCCACTTTGGCTAATTGTTTGGCACATTTTAATTAAGTTATGTTTAGAGTATATGTACTTGACTAACAGTATAATCTGTTTCTCTTGCAGATTTTGATGAAACTCAGAGTGAGCCTGAAGGCTTGGGTTCCACTCTTGCTTTAGATTCATATGAGACTGCCTGCAAAGTTATAATCCAAAGGTGTGTTTTCCTTCTTATTGGAGTCAAGATACCTGAACAAACATTTGGAGAAGAAATAGCAAATGATGGTGGCAATATGGCAGACAGTTTACTCGATGGCCTGAGGTACTCATATTTCTTTAATTTGAACATATTAATGGAAAAGACGTGGATATTGTAGTTTGATCAGGGATAGCCTGTCGTCCATGTATTCCAACCTCCTGCTTCACCACACCTTCCTTTGATATTTATTATTATAGTGAAAACAGGTACAGTCAAACCCCGATTTTATGTTTTTCAGGACCCCTTAAATAAAAAACGTAAAGAGCGGGAAAGCATAAGGGAGGGGTGAAACTCAAGTGTCAGTAAGAAATGACTACACAATCGGCTTTTTAGGGGGTATATTGTATCAAAAATTATTTAACAACAGGAAAGATGTGTGATAATGAATTTCTAAGGATAAAAGCAAGAAGTGCTGTGAAAGTCAATGACAGATTAACGGGACCCACTTTCGAGGGTAGGGACGGTGGATGATTGCTTCTAACTGCCGCCTATTAGGTTCAGTTTATTCATCTGATTGTATGAGATCTCCGTTTACTCTGTAAACTGGTATTAAGTTGCTATTTTTAGAAGTACCCGGTAATTGGAAGGGGAGGGGGGCATGATGATTTTTGCCTTCCCATCAACGTTTAATATTGCGTGATTTATTTTCAGGATGTGAATGGTTCCGAAGAAAAGCGGCGATTATATTATTCTTAGCATCATGTGCATTTCCTTCCTGCACTGCTCTGTGTGTTCAAGGTGTTTATCAGAAGGCAGAACAAGAAGAAAGAAATAGCTTCTTTTTCTAACTCCTCGCTTTGTGTCTGGTACTCATGTTTCCTAGTCATCAAAACATATCAACCTTCGGAGAGGAGATTCAAAACAATGCCATTTTTCTTCCCTTCAGAGTGAATGAGTCATAGTTCTGGAGCCACGAGACGAAACATTTGGCGCCGGTTGCCAGCTGCCGGTTGCTAGCAGACACCCCTCCCACCAGTTTGTACTGGAAGGGAGGGGAAGGGTAGAGGAACAGGTGGTGGAGTGGCGCTAATGCAGTTGAACAAGTCTTATCAGAAGTGTGCTTATTCCCGACCAAGTTGAAGGAAGTAAGAAGGAAAAGGGGGGGGGGGAGAAGGATCACTGCTTGAAGCTCTCTCATGTTGTCATGTCAATGCTTCAAACATATGAGCAAGATTTCCGAGGCGGGCCATTAAATAATGAGAAATGGGCTGAATCCTTCAATTACTGCATAGCTCTGCACAGTGCTGGAGTGTACAGAGAAGTAACATCGATGGTGGCAAGGATAGTGTTAGCAGGTAATGATGGGAGAGTTTTGATTTTCTGGAGGAAGTGGCTGGTGTCCCGGAGGTAGGAGGGCAGAGCTTTAACAAGAGGCTGGAAGTGGAAGTCGACAAAGGCTGAGATTCTTTCAGAAGGTGCATTGTAACTGGACAGCATGGGTCTACCAGAGTTGCCAGGTTTATGGAATTTGGGCAGTAGAAAAAAAGTGTGGGTGTGGGAGTTGTCTGGGATGAGTATGGATATGATGGAGGCTGTCAGGGCCTCAGGGGGCCTCTGGTGTGGATAAAGTCCTGGATTCTGTCTAGGTGTGTTGCTGAAAGGTCGCCTGTGGTGGTTTTGTTGGTGGAGGAGTCGGCCAGCTGGCGAGTGGCTTCCACCAGGTAATCTTGAGAGTTCAAGACCACCGTGGTGGACTCCTTATCAGCTGGGAGGATTTTGATGTGGTGGTTCTGGCGGAGATCTTGAAGGGCTTTATCTTGAGAGGGATTCAGGTTGGGTTTGTTGTGGAGGTTGTCAAGAAATGAGCTGTCAGTGATGGTGGAGATTATGCAGTGATGTATTTTTCCAGGGAGTGGTTGGTGGGCAGGGTCTTGGGAGGGGATGGTGGGCAAAATTGGAGGAGGCTTGGGTGGGTTTCATTGGTTGTGGTCTGGGAGGAGTTTTTTTTTTGCCCAGAAGTGTTGCCATCTGAGGTGTCTGGCAAAGGTGTGGATATCGAAGAGGAGACGGAATTGGTTGTGGGTAGTTGTGGTGGGGTGGGGGGGGGGGGAGAAGATGAGGCCTTTGGATAGAATATCAATTTCGGCTGAGGTGAGATTGTGGTTCGACAAATTTAGTACAGTTTGGTTGTGTTGGAGTAGGTTACGGTCGTTGGTAACCATGGGCCTGGAGGGGGTGGGTTTGTCCGTGGACTGGTTGTTTTCCAAGGTGCGAGATTTGCAGGTGCAGCTTTGGTGTTTATGGGGGTTTTGTAGTGGTGCTGGAGGAGGGGGTAATGGCAATGGAGGGTCAGACAATAGAGTACATGTGGATTTGGGAGTGAATTGGGGTGGGAGTGGAAGGGGGAGAGTGCAGCCAGCCTGATAAGCCTGGCGACAGAGGTTGGACAGTTTGGGTAGGTGTTTGTTGCTAAGGTTGTTTGTGATAGAATGGGCTGCATGATAGAAGGATTCAATTTTTTGGTAGCAGTCACCTGGGGTCAACAAAAGGATTTTTGTTAGGGATTGGATGGACAAGGACAGTTCCTGGGTGCAATTAAGCTGGGACCGATACATGGTGTGGCTTAGCTCACTAGCAAAGTATCTTGTTAGTGGGAAGATCGTGGGTTTAATACTTGGGTGCACAGCGGAAAAAGGCAAAGGCAGTTTGGGTGGGAGGCTTTTAGGTGTTAGGCTAGTCTGGTCTCTCTCACTTTTGTATGTGTGTGTGGGGGAAAGGAGAGGGAGATGGTGTGATCAGCACCATTCTCCAGCCGCCTTTACCTAAATATTCTTCGATTTTTGCCAATTTGAAGGTGATGTGATCAGCACCATGCTTGGGCAGACCCCTTGCTGTTTTGGCCCAAATATGCATTTTCATTACATCTAGATGTGCACTAAATTTGGCTGCTCTTACAAAATATTGTCGCACCCCTCGTTTATTCACTCATTTTCCCTGGCCCCATCACTTTACAACATACGAGTCACGCAATATGCATATTGAAAACATTCTCTGCCTCACGTAGAAGAATCATTTATCCCAACCTCACCCCCCTCCCCTACACAATTGATTTCACACGAATATTTTTCCATGAATGAGTAAAATATCGCCCTATCTGTTGATAGAAAAAAAAAATGATCACTTTAGCATGTGCGTTTCCAGCTTCATTCTGATAACCATATGATATAGTGTTCTTGAAAGAACTTCAGATTAAAAATAATCGAACTACATCCATCATATTTCCTTAGGAATCTAAACGAATTTCCATTGAAGAAAAAGTACAGTTGTTATTCGGTATGGCAAATCCTTAATTTTTTCCATTGTCAACGTTGCAAACAAGAAGAAAGGAAAAGTTTTTACAAACAAGTCCCTCCTTTTTTTTCTTTCCCGTCAACTAGGAAGGATTCAGTAAATGTGTTTGCAAAGAATCGAATGGTGATCAAGTCTCATCAATTTTCCGCTTGCATTTTTGTAGAGGGCAAGGGCGAACAAAGACACCTGAGTCACATACATTGTGTCCAATCTCTAGGGAAGGCAGCATTTAGAGAGAATTGGTTTGGCAACAGTGCGCTTGTTGTCTGAACCTGCGGCAGAAGGATGGGCCCATTTCATCTTCACAGTGAAAGTGTTCGGTGAACAATGTATATAATTAGTGTTTTTATCTTGTTTTCCATTTTTGTGTATATGTGTGAGTTATTCATGTGTGAAGTGCGTGGGAGTAAAGAAACTGCGGAACCTCCCGCATACTTGATACGGGAACTTACACCCACAAGTAAGTTCAGGAACGTCCCGAGAGTTGAGCCAGGCACTTAGCTTGGGCGTTGCCACGAGAAAAGAACAGTCGTCATCAGAGAGTCGTTGTGAAAGGAACCGTGTCACACGCACGCGGTTACAAGTGCGCTGTAGAGACAGTCTACAGCCGAATAGACAGTCCTTCGTGTATATTGTTTAGATATTGTATAGTCCTTCGTATATGTGTATTATAGACATTAAATGTATGTATATATCATCTTTGTGCGTCTGTTACTTAACCAGACACCGTGCGGGAACCGACGCATTTAGGATAATTCGGGCCAGGGTGGACTTCAGCCAGTTAACCAATGTAGTGCGGGGCTTTCTGGAAACTGACACTCAACAAATGGTCCTCGGGTCGGATGCGTCGCAATTGTAGTATTCGTGCCGTATTCCAGTAGTTCGTCGTCGGGAAATCAATGAGCCAGAAGAAGAGTCAACGTGCCACACCCTCGGTCCGCCATATGCGTTTAGCGTCTCTTGTACGACGAGTCAACATGGAGCAGTTACAGGCATCAAAGACAGTCCTCAAGCGGGAAGTTACTCGGATTGAAAACAAGTCAGCTTCGCCAACGCTGGAAAGTGCAACACTTCAAGTCTACATAGACAAGGTCCTTCAACTAAGTGCAGACTGTAGTGCATTACTTGTGAATCTCGCTAAACAGTGCGAAGAAACATTGTTCTCTGAGTACTACGATGAACTGAGTGCGGTGCAAGACCGATTAGAGTTTTTGTTGGGCTCCCTGTACCAAAAACAGAAGGAAGCCGTTTCTCCCATTGTCACGGACGCGGTGAACAGTGATGCGAAAAGTGATGTTCGGTTACCAAAACTAACATTACCAAAATTCAGTGGCGACATACATCAATGGTTGTCATTTCGGGACTTATTCGTGGCATCGGTTCATGACAACAAACACCTCAGTGGCGCTCAGAAGCTGCAATACTTGAATTCGGCATTAAAGGGTGAACCGTCATTATTAATCCAGTCCATCGCAATAACTGATGCAAACTACGAGGAGGCGTGGAATCTACTAGTTTCGCGGTACCAAAACAAGAGAGAGATTGTGAACAGCACGATTAAACGCTTGGTGAATCAACCTTGTGTGCCATCAAGCTCGGCCACAGGATTACGCAAGCTCATTGACGTCACTTCTGAGTGTGTGCGTGTGCTGAAGGTTTTGGACATTCCTGTAGAGGCTTGGGATGCAATATTAGTCTTTCACACCACTGACAAGTTGGATGCAGAATCTCGGCAACAGTGGGAACTTTCACTGAAGAATGCAGAAGTGCCTAAGTTCGAGGACCTGACTACGTTCCTGGATGTGCGTGCCAGAGCTCTTGCAGCGTCTACGATGACCTCTAGCCTCCCAATGTCCAGCAAACCCCCTCCCAGGGCCACTGATCGTCAAGTGAAGAAGAATGTAAATTCGGATCACACAGGTGCTGAAACTGTATGTGTTGAATGCCGCGGACACCACAGGTTGCATACTTGTCAGAAGTATCAACAAATGTCTGTGAAAGATCGGTACTATTTAGTGAAAACCAATGATCTGTGCTACAACTGTTTGAAATCTAATTGTAACATCGGAAAGTGTACTTCGCGCACGTGTATGGTGTGCTTTAGAAAGCACCATACATCCCTTCACTTCTCTCCTAGTGAAAATCCCAGTTCTACGCAGCAAGTAACGTCCCACATCGCCAACAAGAAGAAAGCCATTCCATTGCAGGAAGTTCTCTTGTCTACAGCCACCGTGGGCATGAAGGATAGACACAACAACGTTCGGCATTTTCGTGCACTCTTAGATACGGGCTCTGAGTGTACCTTTGTCACTGAAGACTGTAGTCAGCAATTAGGCCTTCGAAAGAAACACATCTGTGTTGCCATATCCGGTATTTCAGCAACCGGTATCGGTACTTCTCGTTCCATGGTGGACCTACAGTTTAGGTCAAAAGCGGGCAACGAAACGTACACCACCAAAGCCATCGTTGTGAAGAAGATTGCAAATAATTTGCCCAAGCAGCAATTCACTTTTGATCAACAGTGGACACACCTACGTAACATTGATCTTGCCGACCCGTCCTTCAACAAACCAGGGAAAATAGACATTTTATTTGGTGCGGATATTGTTCCCTTACTTTTAAGACCTGAGAAAGTCGCAGGTCCAGTAGGTACACCAACGGCCATAAGTACTTCACTTGGGTGGATTCTTATGGGCAGAATTAATGTTCCGCGCAATAAACACGCAGTGTCATCGCATGATGCGTCATGTAGTGATCTGCATGCTACCCTACAGCGCTTCTGGGAAATAGAGACTGTGCCATCGGTAAAACTGTACAACGAAGAAGAAAACTTTTGTGAACAACATTTTCGAAACACACACAAACATGACATCAATGGTCGTTATGTTGTGAGATTGCCCTTCCGAGAACAAAGCGGTGTTCTGGGAGCTTCACGTCCCCTAGCGTTACAGCGTCTCAAACAAGTGGAGAGACAACTCGTCAAGAATCCACAACGTCAACAAAAGTATGCTGAGTGTATGCAGGAATACCTAGACTTGGGTCACATGATCGTCATTCCGAATTCAGAATTACCTGTGTCCCAAGAAAGCAGTTGCTACCTTCCACACCATAGTGACATCAAAAAGGACAGTTCCACAACAGCTTTACAGATCGTGTACGACGCCAGTGCGAAGACGACGACAGGAGTTTCCCTCAACGATAAGTTGCTTGTAGGACCCAAGATACAAGACGACATAATGCCTTTGTTGCTACGTTTTCGTACGTATCAAATTGCCCTTACTTCGGACGTTGTCAAAATGTTTCGACAGGTGAAAATACACCCAGACGATGCAGAATATCATCGCATTGTGTGGAGGAAGTCACCGAAAGAAGAGATACAAGACTTCAGATTAGAGAGACTGACGTTTGGTACGGCTAGTGCTCCTTTCTTAGCCACCAGGTGTTTACAACAGCTGGCCCGCGACGAAGAGGCAGACTTCCCTGAAGCAGCGGTGATTACATTGAGATACTTTTTTGTAGACAATCTAGCGACTGGCAGTGATACAGTAACACAAGCTATCGCGTTACAAAAACAAATAAGTGAACTTCTACAAAGAGGTGGTTTCGAATTGCAGAAATGGTGCTCGAACAATTCAGAAGTATTGAATGAAATCCCTGTACATTTGCGAGAAATGAACTTTGCATTGGATGTGAGCATAAATGAACATATAAAGGTACTCGGGATCGAATGGCATCCAGCGAGTGATGAATTCACGGTATCAGTGACGCAACCCGCAACTCATGAGCAATTGACCAAGTGCATTCTGTTATCAGACATCGTGAAAATATTTGACCCCCTCGGGTGGATATCTCCAGTAACTGTCAAAGCAAAGATCTTCATGCAAACACTTTGGCAAGTTAAACTTGACTGGGACGATGTACTTCCACCAGAACTAGAAATTGCATGGCGAAGTTTTTGGGCAGAGTTGCATAAGTTGCAGGATATTAAGGTGCCAAGGTGCATCGTGTCTTCAAAACCCTTAACGTGCGAACTGATAGACTTTTGTGATAGTTCCGAGCGGGCCTATGCGGCCACTGCCTATTTACGTTCTACATACAGCAACGGCAGAGTTGAAGTGCATCTCGTAGCAAGCAAAACGAGAGTCGTGCCTCTGAAGAAAGTGACTCTCCCGAGACTCGAACTCTGTGCTGCAGTGTTACTTATACGTTTGCTGCAGACAATAAAGGAAGCTCTTCATTTGAACATTACAGAGATGCGTGCATTTACTGACTCTACAATAGTGTTGTGTTGGATAAACTCTTCTCCTTCTAATTGGCCTACATTTATTGCCAACAGAGTTGCTAAAATACACGATGTTCTCCCTGCAGAGAATTGGTTCCACGTGTGCAGTGAAGAGAATCCAGCTGATTTGGCGACAACAGGAATTTCTCCCTCAACCCTTCTCGAACGTGATATTTGGTTCTTCGGCCCACAGTGGTTATGTAATCAGTCCTTCAATCCTACATGCACGGTCAATGCAGCAGGAACAGCTGAGGTTGAGAGAGAGAGAGAGAAAAAAAAGGGTCTTCTCGTATTACAGTCTTCGGTCGAGGTGGAGGAGTTATTAGTAAACAAGTATTCAACCTTATCAAAGCTCGAATAAGTAGTGGCTTGGTGCTTCAGATTTATGCATAACACCAAGCGAAGTGTTAATGAACGTCAGTTTGGACCCCTCTCAGCACGCGAACTTAATCACACGTTGTTTGTGTTAGTGAAACAAGCACAAATTACAGCATTCCCTACAGAAATGAAGCATTTGAAAGAAGGGAATCCTTTGCCTTCTAACAACCCATTACTCAAATTGACTCCTTTCCTGGACCAGGAGGGAATTCTGAGAGTAGGTGGACGTTTACACAATGCACAAATGACAATTGACAAGAAACATCCCATTCTGTTACCTCGTGAACATAAACTTACAGAGCTCATCGTGAAACATGAACATTTGAAACATTTACATGCGGGACCACAATTGCTTCTTGCTGTCCTACAGCATCGTTTTTGGATTATACGAGGGAGGGACTTAATACGAAAAATTGTGTTTAAGTGCAAAGAATGTTTTAAGGAAACACGGTTGACAGCAACTCAACTCATGGGTAGTTTGCCAGCCCCTCGCATCAATCCAGGCCGAGTATTTGCAAATACAGGTGTAGATTACTGCGGCCCATTTTCAATGAAGAGTTGCCAACTCAGGTCTTCAAAAATCACCAAAGGATACGTCGCTCTTTTCGTGTGTCTTGCAACCAAAGCAATTCACTTGGAAGCGGTAAATGATGCATCAACGCCTACATTCATTGCTGCATTACGTAGGTTTGTGGCCAGACGTGGTAAACCTAACCAGATCTTCAGCGATTGCGGAACGAACTTCGTAGGGGCAAACAGAGAATTGAAAAAGCTACTTCAATTCATGCGACAAAATGAGCACGTCCAATCGGTGTCAGATGTTACGGCCTCTCAAGGCATACAATGGAATTTCAATCCACCGGGAGCAGCACACTGGGGTGGAGTATGGGAAATTTCAGTGAAGGCAGTGAAATATCACTTGAAAAGAGTTATGGGCTCAACATTACTCACTTATGAGCAATTCATCACGTTATTGACACAAATAGAGGCGTGTCTTAACTCGAGGCCATTGACGGAGTTAAGTAGTGATCCAAATGACCTAACGGCACTCACGCCAGGACACTTCTTAACCGGTGATTCGTTACTGGCTGTACCACAAACAGACTTTACGACATCCACGTCAAATTGTTTGTCTAAGTGGCATTTGATCCAAAAAATGATGCAACATTTTTGGAAACGGTGGGCAACAGAGTACTTGTCCAGACTCCAGCAGCGGCCCAAATGGATGGAGAAGAAGGAAAATCTACAGATAGGAGATCTGGTGTTGTTGAAAGAATCTACCCCTCCACAGCAATGGAAGCTAGGAAGAGTAGTGAAAGTTCATCCAGGACCAGACAAGTTAGTACGATCCGTGACAGTGCGAACAGCTGATGGGCAATACAGACGTCCAATTGTGAAACTTGCTCCCCTCCCCTATTCTAAGGAGACATAAGTGTACTACATTGAAATTATTGATTGTGGTTGAAATTAATATTTTAACGGGGGGGAGTGTGTTCGGTGAACAATGTATATAATTAGTGTTTTTATCTTGTTTTCCATTTTTGTGTATATGTGTGAGTTATTCATGTGTGAAGTGCGTGCGAGTAAAGAAACTGCGGAACCTCCCGCATACTTGATTACAGGAACTTACACCCACAAGTAAATTCGGGAACGTCCCAAGAGTTGAGCCAGGCGCTTAGTTTGGGCGTTGCCACGAGAAAAGAACAGTCGTCATCAGAGAGTCGTCGTAAAAGGAACCTTGTCACACACGCGCGGTTACAAGTGCGCTGTAGAGACAGTCTACAGCCGAATAGACAGTCCTCGGTGTATATTGTTTAGATATTGTATAGTCCTTCGTATATGTGTATTATAGACATTAAATGTATGTATATATCGTCTTTGTGCGTCTGTTACTTAACCAGACACCGTGCGGGAACCGACGCATTTAGGATAATTCGGGCCAGGGTGGAGTTCAGCCAATTAGCCAATGTAGTGCGGGGCTTTCTGGAAACTGACACTCAACAGAAAGCAAGAAGTGCCGTTTTCCCTTCCTGTCCCTCAAGGGAGGTATGGCAAATGCAAGTTGTACCCTGCCTCTCCTCTCCCTGCCTTCCACTGACCATGCCTCTTCGCTCCCTCCTCTCGCACGAAAGCCTAACATCTGGAAGTTCAAGGTCGTGTGTTGAATGAAAGAGCTTCGAAAGCAAGAAAAAGGAGGGAGAACACTCGTGGTCAACAGAACAGGTTTTTGCTAAATTTTAAGACATCGTCACGGCTCTGAAAGCTTATAAAGCGGGAAACGGGAGTTAGAGCAAACGTAAAATCAAGGTGAATGTCAATGTCCTATTTATTATTTAACATGGCCTTTTGCCGGGGCCTGACTGGATGAACGTATTAAGCGGGAAAATGTGTAATGTGGGAACATAAAATTGGGGTTTCACTGTACTCATTTATCTGCAAAACTGGTTTTAAGATGTTCTTACAAATTAGTTTCATGGATTAGTGAGTACTTCTTTTCAGTGTAATAATCTGCTACTGCATCTTTCTTTGCCCAATCCCTAGTACTTCTTTGAATTTGGAGACTAATTCAGATTATATTGACAATTAGAAATTTTTAATTATTTAAACTCGAATGTATTTGTAAAATTGCTGATAATTTATAATATAAATGTAATGAACATTAGTGTGGAAAACTTTAGTAATGAAACACTTAATGCACAACTAATTGCAATAAAAATCAGGGAATCATTTCCCAAAGTCAGGATCAGGATGGGATTTTTTTTCTGATCTGCTACTGACATTTTCAATTTATGCACATCCCTACCTTTGAAATTATCCTAATAATTCTTAATGAACAATTATATTTATTTTTCGTTTAATTTCAGTAAATCACCTGAAGAAAGAAGTGCAGCAAATACTGCCCATTCCTTTATCAGTTGTTATGTACTGCACTTTGTCTGTGATGAACCAGGTGAAAGACAAGTGCTAAGTGCATCTGGTGACCAAGCTGTTGGTTGGTGCACAGATCCTGTTAAGCTGTCATTTGCAATGGATCAACAACAGAAGAGAGCTGAGGTAATTATTATCTAAAGTAGATATGAATTTTTAAAGCAAATAATTCACCTTGCATTTGTGAATTCACATGAATTTCAATCTTGAGAGTTTGCGACCAAGTGGCATGTTATATTAAGGGTCGACTGGACCTTTGACAACCGTCTGGGTGATTTTTTTCAAAATTTCCTCTACATTTGAAAAACCGCTGTGATATTCCAAAATCTGAGAAATTACATCAGCTTAGAATTCCTTGTAGAGCATTCACATGCATTTTTGTGTAATTTGCTTTCACTGTTATCTAGATATTCTCAATAATTTATTAGACTTATGTAATCACGAAACTATTTTTCGAATGTAGAGGAAGATTTCAAAAAAATCGCCCAGCCAGCTGCCAAAGGTCCAGTCGAGCCTTAAGGGTGTTTACCAGTCTGGAAAAATTAGGGAATTTTATTTTCTGGAAAAATCAACGTTTTTGTAGTAGTGTAGTAAAAGTAGCTTTTGAAGAGGGGAAAGAATAGGACAAGCAAGAAACTTTACATTTGTTGTGGACAAACTACTTCAGTTGTATCTACTGTGTATTACTGGTAGTTACAGTAGAGATATTATATGAAATGCCCTAGGGAAAGAGGTCATTTTTTAGAAACCCTTATGAAGCTCTTGGTATTTACCACTTTCGTGTTACAATTTTTAGGGGTGTTTGTTAAATGGTTATCTGTATTAATATATTACCAAATTATACTATAATTATGTAGTATTATTTACACTGTAGTTGATATGAATTGTTCTAGAAAATAAATTCTTCGTTAATCATTAGTCACTACCAGTGGCGTAGCGTTATAGTACGCCCATACGCCCACCGTTCCCTGATTTAGAATATCAAAAATACGTAAATGCTGTAAATATAAAGTAAATCTTGACTAATTTCATATATGTTTGACCTTCATGGCACTATAATAGCTATTTTTCGCGATCCGCTTTCAACGCTCCACTAACAACTCTCGTTCCAGCATTGTTTTCAATGCCTTTCCTGCCTGGACGCCGGGCAGGTTCAGCATAAAGAACTCCATATTCCTTGCTGACTTCCTGGAGGGAAAGCTTGGACAGGCTTTTATCTCTACAGCACGTGTGCAAATGCTCTCTCGTACGCCAGCATATGGAGCAGAGGGCTACGGTGATTGGTTCATGTGACCCTTCCTGCCTTCTGAAGCAGACGACAGCGGTAGAATTCCTACCCGGTTCTTCGCACTCGTGCCACTCGTGCTATGTGATGCTACAATATGCAATATTGACTGACGTAACTCAAACTCAAATATACCATTTCTTAATGACCATTGCATTGTATAATTTATCGCACGAACAGCGATGTGTATTAAAAACTAAAAGATCAACACAGTTTTTGTAAAATAAGTGGGTGAAGTCCTCGTGGTAGAAGTTCAGCCTGTGCCTGCTCTACCACTTAACCCGCAAAACTATTCTTTTTTTATTATTATTATTTTTTCGTTAGTATCTAACTGCTTAATATTGTGTCAATGGAAATGTTTAGCATTCATTTGAAAAAAACTTAACATCAAATGGTCTGTGGACAAAATTATTTTAAAATGTTTATCACCATTCCAAGATGCAATAAACAGTGGTCTGAATTACTAACCGGCACTGTTATGTCAGTGGAGTGTACGATAGTTGCATCATTCACCCACCTCCGTGTCAGTGTGTTTTGCACAGAGTGCCAAGACGACAAAGGTCCCTTTTTCGAATCCTGGCATTAGAACGGGTGTTCTTTATGAGTGTCCCTTCATCAACTTCATAAATATCATCACTCATATTCATATTCGCTATTAACCAAAAGTGGTAGAAAAGCGAAGTAAAATAAACCAAATCAATCAGTAGTTGGATCGCCCACAACAATGACGTCTACTGTTATTCAGAGGCACTTGTGATTCAGGTAGGTTTTCTAATGACTTGCGTAATGACCGAAAAGTATAAAACACCAGAATTCAAAACATTTGTGGCATCTCATTTTCTAGCTAAAACATGCATAGATGATGTTTTATTGAAAATCCAGCTGACTTCAGACAAATAAACAATACCTGTGGTGACTAATTCCATAAGTAAATTATTAAGCAAAAAAGGGCCGACCCTTCCTTCGGACTTGGCGTTCCAACCCGAAATGACCATGCTACGCCACTGGTCACTACCTGGCATGTATCACATTAAAGTTCATCCATGATACTTAACTTGCTTCCTTCCCCCTACACAACAATAATTACATATGAACTTGGTTATGTGGAATTCTAAGTGTGAGTGTTTACCTAAAATATACATACTGACCTTCTTACCTTTACATTAATTGCTCTAATGGATTGGTCATGAAATTCTGGCAATGTTAGAAAATTTTGTTTTTACGAAATTGTAGAGATACCCTGACATGTAAACTTGACCTAGCATAGCATATCAAGGAAAGCATTTATATGTAGTATAACATTGTCTATAAAGCCAGAATTCTACTATTAATTTTGTTGTTATCATTTCTCTCTCTCTCTCTCTCTCTCTCTCTCTCTCTCTCTCTTCTCTTCTCTCTCTCTCTCTCTCTTCTCTCTCTCTCTCTTCTCTCTCTCTTTCCCCCCCCCCCTCTCTCTCTCTCTCTCTCTTCCCCTCTCCCTCCCTCTTGATGAGGACTTGAGTCCAGTGTCTGGCATACCGTGCCATTGCTATACCAACTTAGTTACCGAGCCAGCGTTGGTTTCATCTGATTTTTGGCTTCTACTGTTTTACTTTTGTAGAATTGTCTATGCCAGTGCTACTGCCATGCTTATAATTTCCCAGAATGGAGATGTATATATATTAGGGATGGGCCGATATGAAATTTTGGCCGATACCGATAAAGTACCGATATAAAATTTACCGATACCGATAACCGATATTCTACCGATCCGATATAAAATTAGAAATGGTCCTTGATGAACATGAAATGTTAATTGATCTCCTTAATAAATGTGTGTTTCGAGGTGACCACAGTGCAAAAGAAGTTGAATATTTAGACATTTACTTTTTTAGAAAGAAGGGCATGGAGATTATCCATAAAAATTACAACAAAATGGCAGAATTTTACACTAAATTATAAGATATTTATCGATATATCGGATCGGTAAAATAATCGGTAATTTTACCGATAAACCGATACACCGATATGCCTATATCGGCCGATACCGATAGAGTACTGATTAATCGGTCCCATCCCTAATATATATGTAGGCTTAAATTTCTACAAAGTACATCTCCCGGGTGTGCCAAACTAGAATGATAGTGTCTTAAATCTCCCAGCTTAAACATTATCAGTGTGTCAAAATCAACAGATCCAGTTTCACCTACACTGACAATTCCACACAGGAAAAATTGTGAAAAATCAGTCAGAACCAGAGCTGGCTTGGTGGTTCAGCTGTTAGAGCAATGGCACAGTATGCCAGAGACCCAGGTTCGTAGTTGAGCCTGTATTTTGTACTTAAATTTCTATAAAATATATAATTGAAAGTAATACATAATATTCACTTATTTGTAAAAGAAGAAAATAACAATTCTGCATTGGTTGTGAAGAACATTTTTAAACATCAGTTGATTGTTGTTTTAGCAGGTAAGTGGGAACTAACACTGCAATTATGAACTGAGTCAATGTAAGATATCCAGTTGTGATTTGCTCTATACTTTATAAATCTATGTGAAATTGTCAAAAATAGTAGCAGCTCTAGACTTGGAACTAGCTAAATATCTTGTGATGTAGTTTGCATGATTTAAGTTATTTTTCTCCTGCTTTTGTAGTCACGGTTGGAGGCACTTAACCAAATACTAGAGCTTCTTTCAACTTCCAAGAACCTGCTACAGAAAGAAGAACCTGTGCTTAGTGCTGTTCCAGATACGTCTCCAAAAAGCATTGATTCTTCAAGCTCTCTTGATAGTGATTTATCTTGCACAACTTTATTGAGCTGTGTAAGTATATTTTTCTTGGCATGAATAAATTTCCCTTCATGAATTAAGTAATGATAATGGTATAAGATTGATTACTTTTGCAACCTCAAAGAATTTAATTGTGAAAAGTACAACTTTTAAACATAAAGATATCCATAAATATACCTGGTCTTCTCCAGATGGTAAAACTCATTGTAATATAATTAAGCCTTGTTTCCATATTAAAACCAAAAAGTTTAGTTCTTCGTCTGAGGAAGACCCTGATACAGGGTCGAAATGTTACGTGTTAAGTGTTTTTATCTTGATAAACTGCCTTGGTCAGCAACTTTTTGGTGGTAAAACTCATAATCAGATAGATCATATTCTCATTGATAAGAGAAGGCATACTAGTATAATTGACGTTCTTACACATAGATGATGTAGACTTATTAAGGGATGATATAAATACAATTAAGAATAATGCTAAAATATTTTTCAAAATTGCTAAAGAGATAGGTTTGGAAGTTAACAAAGAGAAAACTAAACATATGCTTACAGGCCGAAACCAAGTGTTAGGTAATAACCAAAATCTAATTATTGATAACAACTCGTTTGAACCAGTTTCCAAATTCAAATACTTAGGAGTAATATTAACAGTATTTGAAAATAAGATCCTTATGAAAATATTTGGACCTAAAAGGGATGAGGAGACAGGTGAGTGGAGAAAGTTACATAATTTAGAACTACATAATTTGTATTCATGTCCAGATATTATTAGAATAATTAAATCATGAAGACTTAGGTGGGCAGGCCATGTGGCACGAATTGGAGATGAAAGAAGAGTTCACAGGATTCTTGTTGGGAAACCTGATGGTAAGAGACCTGTAGGAAGGCCAAGACGAAGATAGAGGGACAACGTTGAGATGGATTTAAAGGAAACCGGTAGGGATGGAAAAAAGTATATAGATCTTGCTCAAGATAGGGACAGATGGAAGGCCTGTGTTGCTGCAGCCATGAACCTTCGGGTTTAAGAAGGCTAGAGAGTGAGTGAGTTAGTTGAATAAATTTCCATACCTCATATCATCAATGTATTAAATAAAATCTTAAAAATCCGCTATATACCTCAATTTGTTATGTCAGTAGGCAGCCATGTAATGGACACCTTTCCTCTCTAAATCATTTTAACTCTATACTTTTATTGTAACATAAGATTTTTTTCTTCTCGTAAAGAAGGTTGACAGTTATTGCTTTAAAATGTTAACAGTTTCCATGTCACATTTTCATTCGAGCATATCCTTGTGAATAGATGTTACTCATTAAAGATCTTTAAATCATGAGCAAACAAAGTCAGATATGCAGTGTGTTTTTGCTAAATTGTGACATGTGAATGTTAACACATAAGTTACAGTAGAACTAAGTGCCTTACCTTAGTTGCTGTTACATTGTAATCAAGAGGTCAAGATAATTCCTGGCGGAGGCACATTGCACAGTGGTTCAGAATCCACTTTATACTGTAAATCTACTCGAGATAAGTTTAAACAAGTGGACTTGAAACCAAGTTTCAAAAACTTTGCCATCACAAATTAACTTTGTGTAACATATTTCATATTTACTATTTTAAGAATATATTTTGAGTTCATTTGGTAATGTTAAATTGGTTTCATGTATTGAAACTCTTTCAGGTTCATCAGCAACTGTTAGCTGGATGTTTTGGTCTTGGGTGTTTAGCTGGGGAAGACAGCACTCTCCTTCATCATTACTTGGATGGGATACGAGCAGCCCAGAAATCCATACAGCTTCAGATTCAGAATTCTGTTCATCGCATATACTCATTAATGGTTGCTTCATTGGCACAGAATGAGAAGGAAGCCTGTATTGTCAATGGTACTTAATTATTGATATTGTTACTATACTCTGAAAAATAATATATACAAGTAATGCTGTGATAAAGCCATTACCAATGTTCAAATTCTGGCCAAAATTGTCATCAGTTTCAGAATCTTTATTCCAACATGATTTTCTTGCCCATACTGCAGTAAAACGCAAATGCATATCTATGTTACAGGGATTGAGATCCACTACTTGAAGTGGCTGATAAAATGCAGCATCATGTATGAGCCATCAGTCATAAAAGTTAAAGAAGTATGGATGAGGATGGTGGATACTTCTGTGGCATGTTTTCCCATTTTGTTCGTGGTGTTGGGTGTTTCCAAGAGAGGCCCATCATCTGCCTTTATGGACCTTCTGTTACTTGTAGAGTTGCACCGATATCCATACTGATGCTTAGTGATGAATTCAAGGAGTGGCCTCGGGGGACCCACTCTGGAAATAGAAAAGTTCCTCCCGAAAATTTTAGTAACATGTCAGAGCATTTACACTTAATTTAATTGCATATAAGACAGTTTAGTTTATAGACACCTAATCGCCGCTACTGTGTGCATACATTTTTAAACAACAAAAACAACATGTAACAAACACAAGTGAACGAAACACTGCAGAAAACAATATGTTAAGTTTTCACCAATATCATTAGAAATGGAAAACGTAAATTTAGGGAAAAGCATGTGTCTGCATTAAATTACATATCTCAACAACGCCTGACTTTAAAGGCACGAAACAAAAACCAATCTCTATAGGAAATCATAAGCTATGAATTTGGTTCAGTGACTTTCAGACGTAAATTACATAGTTTCTTACATATTTGCGTTTTTTTGTCGGAAACCAACTTTTATGCTAATTCTAAAAACTAAAGAAAATATATGAATCTTTGTAAACCCCGCGACAGGTTAAGTTTGCAGCAGGTTCTATGTATTAATCCACGCAAGAATGGCGATCAGCACTTCCCGTGCCACTTTTGCCTCAAGCTCCGAGCTGTTCATATCACAGACAGTGAGAAAATTGGCAGTATTGCAGCGGAACTATATTCTGCGTGCACGTTTGCGTCTACATATGCAAAACGTTTGCTGCAAACTTAACCTATCGTGGGGCTTAATTCAATTAAGATTTATGGTAGCTGTACCAAACAAAAAACATAATTTAGCAAATTTTTTGCTCTTTCATTTTGGTTATCTTTACTTTTTGTGCACAATGCACCGTTTTTGAGGTATTATAATTTTTTAGATTTTAAGTTTAATGTTTGCCACCATTTTCCAAGATGGGGGATTTTCCCCAAGCAGTTGGATTTTTAATGTATAATTCACTATATCATTCTGCACAATCTGGCACAAAAAAACATTGTGTTGCAACATTTCTGGGTGAAATCGTTTATTTCCTCTACTATTATCTCATTTATTGATCCACTCTGGTACAGTGCTTGTTGATTAATTATTATGAATTCATAATTTCATTTTCTTACATTAACATAAAAAAACCCAAATATTTTATATAGAATTATCTACTAGAAACCTGCTTAACTGAATATTTGTATTTTTCAGGCAATCGGCACCATCTGCAAATACTGACAGTTTTTATACTAAGCGTTCGCTACCAGCCAGCAGATATTGCTTTGACTGTTTCTTGTGGTCTTCTTCCAATACTTTCCCAGCTGTGTTCAGGCAGTTTTATACAAGCCCCAGTGTGTGCTGGAAGCTCCTCTGTGTTAGCATTAGCGAGTATGAGGCTACTGCACATCTTGGCTATCAGCTGTGGGTAGGTATACTTTGTAAACAAATAGTCTGAACATTAGCTTTACCAGAGTAAGTAAAAATGAAGATAACTTAGTTTTACATAGCTTATGCATTGTGTCAACATAATTTATTTATTATATGAACTGGCTAATACTGTCACCGTG
Organism: Lepisma saccharinum; assembly: GCF_977018435.1. Classification (NCBI taxonomy): domain Eukaryota; kingdom Metazoa; phylum Arthropoda; class Insecta; order Zygentoma; family Lepismatidae; genus Lepisma; species Lepisma saccharinum. The sequence continues at coordinate 34,445,987 of NC_139231.1, forward strand.
TAATCAAGGGATCTAAACTTCGATTCATGGCGACGAGGGCACTTAAGTTCCTGATTTAAGCTGTTGGTCCATTTCCAATTAGCCTGTTTGACTTAGGGCAGGTCTGAACTGTGACATCAGGCAAAATCCTGGTGTGCCTTTTCAGCACCCTTCATAAGTCTGACACATTTGGTACCTTTTTGTTCTTATTGTTCACAATTGGTCGTCACAGATATAGCATTGTAGATGGAAATGGAAACTTTCTGTTTTGTCCCATGCAGAGCCATAGCAAGCGGGAGGGGGAGTTGCCTTGGGCAGTGAGGCAAAGGGGCACCAAACGAGGTAAAAGCGAAAAAGCTGTAAAAGTAAATATCAGGGAACTCAGTGAAAATATTGGCACCTTATTAAATTGATATTATCAGTTTTGAAGAAGGATTAGTACATCTTTTCTCCCTTCACTTGCATTTTATCTATGTCTGTACATCACGTCAAGCTTATATGCAGTTATTACTTAAAGCAGTTATTATGTATGATATGCTAGTGATGGTTATCAAGTAATGACTAATAGTACTCTATGTGCATGGGTATTTTGAAATTGGAAATGGTCAAAATCGAAAGTACACATTAGATTGAATCTTTGGGATTAATTGAAGGTCTCAGGTGTTAAACATGGCAAGTGACATTTTGGTCATATTGGAGTTACAACAATGTGCATCGTGTAGATCACCGTAAATGGAGTTGAATCATACTCGAAGTGTTTTCGTTTCGTCAACAGATGACAGAGCTAGACGTGTTGGAATTTATGGTATCTACCAATTGTTTCATGTAAAGGATGGTAAGTAGCAAAGATGGTGGCGAAACGGCTGTTACTGAATTGCAACATGTCTCAGAAAGTTCATGAGTAATGAGGCAACAGCAAAGATGAGAACGAGTTAGAAAGTGTATATGATTCCCATAATGACCCGGAAAATGTACCACCGACTAAGAATGAGGAGAATGAAGAGTTTGCCAATCAAAAATGCGACTAAAACTGTGTATGGCCACGTACATTCTATTTCATGTAAAACGTGGTATCTACTGTAGATACCATTGTTTACATGCAGCAGTGCTCATAATGGCAGTTTCGAATTAAATTTCTCTCTCGTACCTGGATGTGAACTGCGATATAGTAGAGAAGAGCACATACTTTTCTTCTACTAGATATAAATAACCATAGTCACAGAAATTTTGTTAATTTTTATTTGGGTATGAGCATTTAAGGCTGCTTTAAGATACCATGCCTTACAAGCAACGTCAAAAATGTATTAAACTTAAGGAATATGTAATTTGATTTAAATCATATAAATTATTTGGAACAGTTTAGTTTTTTTATAAAATATTTCATTCATAAATCTGTAATGCGCATTTTAAAAGTTATAATATTTTTTTTGGCAGACCTAAAAAGTATTTGTAATTTAATTAACTTTTGTATTTATGATATGTGTGACTTTGATGAAAGCAAATTATTTTATTGTTGATATTGCAAATATGTCTTCTTCTTGGTTTGAAATTATAACTATTTTAATCCATAAGAGCAAAATATAAGTGAAAACTATTAAAAACTTAAGCCCTGTGTACATTTGAAATCATTCTTTACAAACATGTCAAGTTAAAGAAAAATACAAGGTCATAATTGTGTCTTCATTGATTTGCTTCATTTTACTTAGCGTCTTGTGTCACTTTTGGCTTATTTGCAAAGACGAGTGATGATTTGATGAAATTGATGAATAAGAACAAAAACATCCATGCCCAGGCCGGGATTCGAAACAGGACCCCTGGCATCGTTGTGCAAATTCCTAACCACTCAGCCACGTGGGCCGGTAATTGTTGTCTTGAAGATAGAGATTTAAACTAGAGATGGCCTTTTCGAAAAAAATGTTTTTCAATTATCGAAAATGAAATTTTTCGAAAAAAAATGTATTTATCGAGATAAAAATCGTTTTTCGTTTATAAAAAAAAACTCGTTTTTCGTTTATCGAAAAAAAATCGTTTTTAGCTTTCTTGTTTTTCGAAAAAATGTCGTTTTTTGAAGAAAAAAAGTTTTTAGTTTTTCGAAAAAATATCGTATTTTGAAAAAAAATCGTTTTTTGAAAGAAAAATCGTTATTTGTTTATCGAAAATAAAATTGTTTTTTGAAAAAAGTTTCATTTTTCATTTATCGAATTGTTTTGTTTTTCAAAAAAAATCTTCTTTCGAAAAGGAATAGTTTTTTGTTTTTCGAAAAAAATTCGTATTTAAAAGAAATCGTTTTTCGAAAAAAAATGTTTTTTGAAAAAAGTAGTTTTGAGGAAAAGATTCTTTTTCGAAAAAAAATAGTTTTTCGAAAAAAAAGTCGTTTTTTATTTTTTGCTTTTTTGCTTCCGAAATGTTTTTCGTACTTCCACTTTTCATTTTCGAAGAAATGATTTTTAGATTTTTGAAAGAAAGAGGCCATCCCTATTTTATGTATAAATTCCTTATTGAATCACAAAAATCTAATATTGCCATTGTATGCAATTTGGATAGTCTACGTAACACAGCTTTGTATGAAGAGGGGCTTGTGAATTGTATTCTGCTTGGCATGCTGAGGTAATAAATGGAGCCTCTGTGTGTGTGTGTGTGTGTGTGTGTGTGTGTGTGTGTGTGTGTGTGTGTGTGTGTGTGTGTGTGTGTGTGTGTGTGTGTGTGTGTGTGTGTGTGTGTGTGTGTGTGTGTGTGTGTGTGTGTGTGTGTGTGTGTGTGTGTGTGTGTGTGTGTGTGTGTGTGTGTGTGTGTGTGTGTGTGTGTGTGTGTGTGTGTGTGTGTGTGTGTGTGTGTGTGTGTGTGTGTGTGTGTGTGTGTGTGTGTGTGTGTGTGTGTGTGTGTGTGTGTGTGTGTGAGAGAGAGAGAGAGAGAGAGAGAGAGAGAGAGAGAGAGAGAGAGAGAGAGAGAGAGAGAGAGAGAGAGAGAGAAAAGTAGATATGTGAAGTTGAAAAACTGTTCATATATAAACATTTTTTTTATGAATATTGATCTCCATAAAGTCATAAGGAAGTTATTTTTAATCACAAGAATTCAGAACTTATTTTTGAAAATACTTACGTAATAAAATGTACTTTTCTAATTGTGTTCATTTCAGTCATAGACATACAGTAGGAAAGCAAAAACTTGTTACAGCATGTAGATCAGGTTATTGTTTATTGAATATAATTATTATTATTAAAGGCTTTCATTTTTGTGTTACAAATTGTTATGGTTGCTATAAAAAGTCTAATGTCAAAATATTATTAATTATTATTGAACTGACATCACAAGTTAGCTTGAATAAAGCAGTATCTGATCACTCATTTTGATAATATCCTTGCATGTAAAGCATGGTAACTACAACAATTCCTTGAACAACCCTCAAACAAATTGCATGCAGCATCACCGAAAAAAATAATATGGATGAAATATCATGTTTGTATATAGTAAATATACAAGTGAATCATATTTGCTGTAAATAATTTAGATTTTTTTTTTTTAAATTTGTAAGTCAGATTTTTTTGAGACATCAACTTTCAATATCTCGAAACCTGCATTTTGTCACTTACCATGTTTTACATCCGAGCTCTTTAATTAATAGTTTCAATTGTAAAATAATACTTTATATGGCTTTCAATTATATTTAAAGCACATGCTTTATTATTACATTGTTTTATGAAAATAATATTTTGTTAATATTTCTCTGGATGCCGTCAAAGTTGTTAACTTTTAAGGGACGGAGCCTCGTGCACCTGGAAAAGCCTCTGCCATCTGGAACTTTTCAAGTGCGCGCTTTTCAAACTTTCCACGAAGTCCAAGAAAATCGTATGTCTAGAACTAATTGTGGTAGAGAGATGAAATTAGTTTTGTTTTATTTCTTAAAGACCGGGATTTTAAAGGTGGTCAAGGGAAGAAGAAGAAATGTACAGTATGCCCCTGTGCCCCCCTCAATAGACCAAGGTGAATGGGAAAAATGTGGTATGTAGCGGTGGTATATTCCTAGAATAATGCAAAGTTTGGTTCAAATCAGACTGATACTTCTTGACTAAAAAATAATAACATTATATAAAGCAGCAATGTTTTCAGCTTCGGACAATGTCCGGATTTTCGCTTCTATCGTCGGTCCTATAGATGCTGGCTGGACCAAATTTGGAGGGAAGCACAACAAAAGACCACTCTATCAGGAAATGTAATGCCCGTGTTGCAACTTTAAGAAAAGAACGGAAATTTCGTGGTTCAGAAATTTTGCGTAATTATAGAAAATTTTGCAATTTAGGCCATTGCCCCTGCTTCCCCCCTAGACCCTTTATTGTCGGATAATACTTAAAATGTTGCTTTTACTCATTCTTACATTTAGAGCTTAAATTGTTTAAAAAGATACTGTTGTTGAGGAGTTACAGCCTTTTATCTTCAATTTATTCCATAGTAACAAAAGGGAAACAAATGGATTTTTCAAACTGCGCTTGTTAATAATAGTAACAATGACTGTATTGTTTTGTAATTCATGTATATAATACCTTTAGACGTAAACTAATGAACAAAAAAGATAAAGATAAAGTAAAGGTAAAGTGTTCCCCTGTGCATAGCACCACGCCATGAAGGCGTATAGGGGGTGTGGGGGTAACGCCCCACACTTTCTTGATCCGATCGTGAGTGGGGGTGATGTGATCAGCATCACGCTCCTGACCGCCTTTACCCCCCAGGGTTTCCCCCAGGTACCCATGTTATTCGACGCTGGGTGGGCGCCGGGGCCGCTTCCACCGTTAGAAAAGTTCCCGGATTTGAACCGGCCGGGGATCGAACAAAAAAGACAGAACTGAAATATAGTGGATGATTTTCAATAAATGGCATGTTAATTGCTGCCGTGTGCTAGCACGTGGTCGGGGCAAATTTCGACAATCGAGCATTTTCCCCCACATCCCCCCTGAATCCATAATTTTCAGACACTGCTTATAACGTTGCTTTTACTCATTCTTGCTTGTAGAATTTAAATTTTTCAAAAAGATGCAATAGTTTAGAAGTTAGAGCCATTCGTAAAAATCTATCCCATAATAATACTGGGGTAACGAAGGGAAAAGAAGGACTTTTTCAACCTACGCTTGTTAATAATAGTAAGAATGGATATATTGTTTTGTAATTCAAGTATGTAATACCTTCATATGTATACTAAAGATAAAAAGAAACAGAATGGAAATATCATATGTAGTTTTCAAGAAATGGTGGGGACCTCTCCATGGCGCGGTGGTAGCGTCATTGGTCATTGCCTTGTAATCAATGGGTCCCGGGTTCGATACCTGGTGGAGGCACAAGTGGATCGGATTCCACTTTAAACTGTACATCCAGTCCCGATTAACCTTACTGTGCATAAAGTGGACTTAAAACACCAACTCAAACCAACTCAAGAAATGGTGCGTTCATTGCTGCCTCACATGTGTACCAGCCGGCTGCTAAATGTTAATTGTGCTCAATATACTGCACAGAAATGTACCGAAAATTAGGCACTACAACACATAAGTAACTAGTAATGTCAAATTCAATCAAACCCTGATTTTACATTTTTCAGAGGCCCATAAATAAAAAAAATGTAAAAGGCTGGAAAGCATAAGGGAGGGGTGAAACTCAAGTGTCAGTAAAAAATGACTACACAATCTACTTTTTAGGGGGTATATTGTGTCAAAAATTATTTAACAATGCGGAAGAAGTATGATTATGAATTTTTAATGAAAAAAGCAAGACCTGCTGTGAAAGTCAATGATGGATTAATGAAGGGCCGACTTTCGAGGGTAGGGACGGTGGATACTGCTTCTAACTGCCACCTATTAGGTTCAGTTTATGCATCTGATTGTGTGGGATCTCTGTTTACTCTGTAAATTGGTTGCTAGTTTTAGAAGTCCCGGGTAATTGGAGGTGTGTGATCGTTTATAGCTGGGCATCAAGTCACTTTATACTGTAATCACAGTGTCCTGAAGACATGCAGAATGGTTCAGATTTTACTTTGAGCTGCATATGTATCCAGTCCGGATCAGCCAAACAGCATGAAGTGAACAAAAGAAGCTTTGTCAAACTTACGCATTTTTAGACGTCGCAATAAATTATCAGTGGCACGCACAGGATTTTCGAAAGGGGGGATGGGGTTAAGTATACTTTTTATAGTAGTCAACCCTCACTTTGCCATCTTTTCCTGCCTTTGACGTTATTTTTTTTCTTTTTTTTCTTTCTTTTAGAAATACTGGTCAGAGAGGGAGGGCTTATAACCCTCATCACCCCCTTTGGGCACGCCACTGATTGTTATTTACATCCATGTTAATTGGCGAATTATTATTGGATTTAGAAGTCTTGTGGAGGTCAAACACCCCTTCCACCAATAGTTTCCCCGTAAATAACGTTTCCATTTTTTCGTTTCTTTCTTTTTTTGTCTTCCTGTCAACGTTTAATATTGCGTGATTTATTTTCAGCATGTGAATGGTTCTGAAGAAAAGCGCCGATTATATTATTCTTAGCATCATGTGCATTTCCTTCCTGCACTGCTCTGTGAGTTCAAGGTTTGCTCTGTGAGTTCAAGGTCTGCTCTGTGAGTTCAAGGTGTATATCAGTAGGCAGAACAAGAAAAAAAAATAGCTTGTCTTCTTCTAACTCCTTGCTTTGTGTCTGGAGCTCATGTTTCGCTTTGTGTTTGGTGCTCGTGTTTCCTAATCGTCGAAACAAAACAACCTTGGGAAAGGAGATTCAAAACAATGCCATTTTTCTTCCCTTCAGAGTGAATGAGTCATATGTCTGGAGCCACGAGACGAAATATTGGCACTGGTTGTCAGCTGCCCCTTGCTCACAGACACCCCTCCCACCGGTTTGTAATGGAATGGGGGGAAGGGGGAGATGAACAGGTGGGGGAGCGGCGCCAATACAGTTGAATAAGACTTATCAGAAGTGTGCTTATTCCCGACCAAGTTGCAGGAAGAAAGAAGGAAAAAGGGGAGGGGGAGAAGGATCACTGCTTGAAGCTCTCCCATGTTGTCATGTCAAAGCTTCAAACATATGAGCAAGATTTCCGACGCAGGACATTAAAGAATGAGAAATGGGCTGAATCCTTCAATTACTAGGTCTGCACAGTGCCAGAGTAATGAGCTCATGTGGGGGAAAGATGAGCATATTTTTTTTTCACTTGCAGTATGCTATGTTGGGTGAATGCACGTATTCAGGTTGAAAAGCAACTGTGTAATTTTAGACCCCAGAGGAAAGGTTTTTCGCCTTTATGTTAATTGGTTAAGATGTCTCCTGTAAGGGTGCTCACTTCCACACGATCAAGAAATTCGGGGCAGAAATACTTGGCACTTGTCAGTAATTACAAGACTAGTGATACCATAGGGGCCTAGAGAAAGCAAACGCCCCTTTTCCCCCCGCAAATGAGAAAAAAGGTGAATGTTGAGTTTCCCATGCACTTTGCACCATACCTTGACACACATATATGTAGGGTGTGTGTGTGTGTGTGGGAGATGGTGTGATCAGCACCATGCTCTGGCTGCCTTTACCTCGCATATTCTTTGATTTTTTTGCCAATTTGAAGGTGATGTTATCAGAACCATGCTTGGCTAGCCCCCTTATTCTTTTGGCCAAAATATGCATTTTAATTGCATTTAGATGTGCACTACATTTGGCTGCTCTCAGAAAATATTGCCAGACCCCTCGTTTATTCTCATTTTTCCTGGCCCCATCACTTTACAACGACGACTCACGCAATATGCATAGACAAAACATTCTCTGCCTCACATAGAAGAATCATTTATCACAATTTCACCTCCCCTCCACACAATTGATTTCACACGAATATTTTTCTGTCAGTGAGTAAAATATTGCCCTATCTGCCCATAGAAAAAAAATGATCACTTTAGCTTGTGTGTTTTCAGCTTCATTCTGATAACCATATGATATAGACGAATTTCCATTGAAGAAAGAGTGCACTTGTTATCCGGTATGGCAAATCCTTCATTTTTCCATTTTCAACGTTGCAAAGAGGAAGAAAGGAAAAGTTTTTACAAACAAGTCCCCCTCTTTTTTACGTTCCTGTCAACTAGGAAGGATTCCGTAAATTTGTGGGCAAAGAAGCGAATGGTGATCGTGTCCCGTTTTCAATTTTCCACTCGCATTTTTGTGGAGGGGAAGGGCAAACAAAGACACCTCAATCACACACATTGTGTTCAAACTCTAGGGGAGGCAGCATTTATAGAGAATCTGTTTGGCAACAGTGCGCTTGTTGTCTGAATCAGCGGCAGAAGGATGGGCCCATTTCATATTCACGGGGAATGCAAGAAGTGCCATTTTCCTTCGTGTCCCTCAAGAAAGGTACTGTATAACTAATGCAACTTGTGCACCTCCTCCCCCACCCTTCCTGGGAACCATGCCTCTTCCCTCCCTCCTCTAGCACCAGTAATTTTTGAAAGTTCAAGGTAGCGTGTTGAATGCGAGAACAAGAAAAGGAAGGGAGAAGTCCTATGGTCAACAGAACATGTTTCTGGCAAATTTTAAATCATGCTCACGGCTCTGGAAATGTATAAAGCGGGAAACGGGAGTTAGAAGCGAACATAAAATTGAGGTGAACATCCTATTATTTAACATGGCCTTTTGCCGGGGCCTGACTGGATGAACATATTAAGAAATAAAATGTATAATCCAGGAACGTAAAATCGGGGTTTCAATGTATGCACTTTGAAATTTTTCTATCAGGATAGGTTTGTTACATGCACTTGACACAACATTGCTATGCATTTCTATTACAATTAACGATCTTTTTTTTTTTTTGCACTTTAATTGGTTCCTTATGATGAAAGTTCCCATCACCCTGTTGACAGTCCCAGCCCAGCCCCGACTTAAAGCAATATATAACCACTTTTAACAAGCCGTTATGTTCTTCAAAAGAAGTAGCAGTCTATTTTCAATGAAACTTTGCATGGTTGTAGAAATGTACCACTGCTACGTACTAAATTTTTTCATTCATTTAGGTCTATTGTGGTGACCACAGAGACACGCTGAATACCCATTTATTAAAAAAAAATGTTTTTCCTGTCCTTTTTTTAACATTCATTGTTGGAGGTGTAATGTATACATTTCACCTCTGCTAAAGCCCTGCCATTCTGAAAGAAGAAGATGAAGAAGAAAATGAAGTTTATCTCTACAACAATTAGTTTTCAAGGTACAATTTTTTTTGTACATTGCACAAATTTGAAAAGCACACACTCTGAAAGTTCTCATTCTGAGAGGCTATGCACATGCATGAGGCATGGTAAAACATGGTAAATTGATGCATGTAACTGCAGTGGAATACTTACATATTAATATTTATCAGTATTTTGAACAGCTGCTAATTGTTACAATTAAAACATCAGTATCAATGAGAATTGGGAATAATATTTGACATCAGTATCAGTTAAACCCTAATAAGTGCAAGTAATGCACATCATTTTTAGTATTAGACACCCTTGATCAAACAGGATTCTGACATGTCAGATGGTCTAAAATAATTTTTATTCGTATGCACCCTGTATTTGTTACCTTATTTTATTTTGTTAAAGACAACTTAATCTTTCCCTTTCAGGATGTATTCCAACCTTTTGGAAAGTGAAGCTGTGAAGAACATTGTTGATTTAATCCACTCACAACTGCAACGACTGCTCAGTTTTATTCCGAGAGAAGACAAAGCATCACAAAATGGCATGAAAGCTCCAGAAACAGGCTGCTCAGTCGAAGGAGATGCAAGCGAGGAACAAAATAAATTAGATATATTGAAGTGGAGCAATCTAGCTGAGGTCAAAGTAAGTCCGAAGACAATCGAGAGAAGCTTGGGCGACTTTTTAGTTTTCATTCGACATGTAGCTTCCAGTAGCATCGTTCGCTCTCTACTTGCAATGCAGAATTGGACAAATACATTACTAGCCATCGTAGGGCAACAGAGTGATTCGAAACTTCCAAGGATACATTCGCTGAGACCCAAACTCCTTGCATTGCAACTGCTGGGAACTGTTCTTCCAAGTTTGAATAGTAACTGCAGTGCTGAACACAAGGAACAAGTAAGTATTCTTATTTGAAATTAAATGATTGATAATATGGGCATATGAGTGCATTGGTTTATTGATGGAAGTATGAATCTTTTTTGAAGTGGCCGCGGTGGCTCAGTCGGTAACGCGTCTGACTACCATGCTCAAGGTCCCGGGTTCGATCCCCGGCCGGTTCAAATCCGGGAACTTTTCTAACGGTGAAAGCGGCCCCGGCGCCCACCCAGCGTCGAATAACATGGGTACCTGGGGGAAACCCTGGGGGGGTAAAGGCGGTTAGGGGCGTGATGCTGATCACATCACCCCCACTCACGACCGGATCAAGAAAGTGTGGGGCGTTACCCCCACACCCCCTATACGCCTTCATGGCGTGGTGCTATGCACAGGGGAACACTTTACCTTTTTTTTTACCTTTTTTATGAATCTTTTTACTGTTCAGCTATTTAAATATTCTGTAATTGATAACACTTTTGCCACTTTTGTTATGTACAGTGCAACCCCAATTTTATGCTCTCACATTTTTTGTTCTCCTACTTAATACTTTCAGCTGTCCAGGTCCCAGCAAATTGCATGTTAACTAATAGGATGTTTACCTTACATTTGCTGTAAATATTGTTTCTTGTTTGGTACGTTTCCCAAAATTGTGCCAATGTTATAAAAGAAGACTGTAAGGAAGGAAAGGGCTAATGTTGCACATGAAGAAAATACAGGAACTTTGTGGATCTCATGTTGAATAGAAAGTGTACAGTTAGAGAACAACTGCACTGTTGCCAAACCAACAGTTGCTAAATGCTTCTTTCCTCAGGCTTTGAACGCAATCTAAGAATGCTACTGGCTTTTGTTTGCCCACACACCTTCACAAAGACATAGTTAAAGAATTGACAACAGGTCTTAATCAATCATGATTTACTTCTTTCCCCATGCTGTAATAGAAAGCTTCCCAATTGACCAAGAAGGAAAGGGGGAGGGTACCTGAAACTTGTTCTTGACTATGGAAAAATGTAAGTGCTTATGAAGAATTATGTATAACCTTCATTATGTGATATTGAATAAGAACTGATTGATGGGAATAAAATAGGATACAGGCTGGATTCTAGTGTTAATTATTTTTAATTTTAAGGTTTTCTTCTCAGTAAGAATATATCAGGTATTCAGAATGAAGCTCGAAGTGCACACACACACGTGTCTGATAGATAAATTTCATAACCTTTCTGGAAATAGTATGTGCACGATGCAGGAAGGAATTCATTGGGCTAAGCAAAGAACCCTTGATATCTAGGTCTGTAATTACAGTCATGGTTCTCAAAATATTTCACACAATATTTATTGTTGGTAGCGGCACTGGGATTGATTAAGAAAAAAAACATGTTATATACAGGAAAAATATTGGCCAAGGAGGTGATCAAAACCCACAAGACTCCTAAATGTAACAATATATTGTCAATTTGCATAAGAGCAAACAACAATTTCCCCATTTTGACATACAAAATGCAAAAGTTTGATGAAGCTTGTTTTGAGCTCACTTTCAATCAATCAGTTGATAGGCTAATCAGAACTAGACATACAGTCTAAAGTGGGATCTGAATCATTCTGCCTGTGGCTCCACTGTGAATTGGATCTGGAACATTATAATAGCAATATATAAAGACGATCTCTCCCGTGACGTCTAACAGTAAGTGTTTGCCCCTTGCATGAGACTTCAAAAAATAACAATCAATTACCAGTTATCTGAGTAGATGGGAAAATCGCATGTGTATAAATGTACAATTTAATTGAAGTTAATAGGGGGCAACCAAATGCAGTTTTCTCCCATGCCTACCCACAAGAGAAGGTCATTAATTCACCTTTGACCTCCACTGCATGTCTTGCTTTTATCCCTAAGAATCCATAATATTACTTCTTTACTGTTGTTAAATTCTTTTCAATGCATTATACCTAGTCATATCATAAATTCTGTTACAAAGTTAATAATGGACAACAGGCACAGTGAGCAAGCTAATGTATTAATATTTGGATGTTACAAAGGTACAGGTCTTGCCAACACAGAGCACCAATCACTGTTCAAAATGGCCACCTCTGGCCTTCACTCACGCCTGAGGTTTCTGAGGCCAGTCATCAATCGCAGCATGCACGGTCTCGAGGGGAAAGTCCGCCACTGCCTTCACAAGAGAATGCTTGAGACTTGCAAGGTTTGGATGCCTCTTCCTACAGACCGTGCCCTCCAAAACAGACCACAACCTGTAGTCCAATGGGCTGAGGTCGGGGCTGCTGGAGGGCCAATCAGCCGGAGCAGTGAAATTAGGCACAATTATCTGAAGCCACTCCTGTGTGGTCTTTGTCTTGTGGGCCGGTGCTGAGTCGTGCTGGAAGCTCCATGGCTCATTGTTGAACATGGTGCGAGTTAACGATTTCACAAGTGGCTCCAACACTGTCGCTTGGTACACTTTTGCAAATGTTTTCACACCATGTTCACAGAAGTGGAGGTCAATTGTGCTGTCGTACGAACCCCCCCCCCCCCCCACCAAACCATCACTGAGGTGGGATGATGGCCTCTGAGGATCCGTCGCATGTTCTCACGAGCTTCCTGGGATGTCGTTTTGACGATTGTAAGATTCTTCAATCGTGAAGATATTTTCATCCGTGAAAAGGATCCTCCTGTGGCCACCATTTGCATAACGCTGAAGGAGCCTTTTTGTTTTCTGCACCCTCTGGACCTTAAGCTGTGGAGTGAGGAAGTGACCAGTACTTCGCCAATAAGCGCGGAGTCTTAGGTCACTTCGGAGCACACACGACATCTACATTTTCGAAATGTTCAGCTCTCGAGCCATCACTGTTTGTTTCCTGGATTTTGTCGAATCTGCCTTTCCTGGGGTGGTCCTCAATTGTCCCTGTGTCATCCTGCTGATATTCAGTTTTTTCAGGGTGTTGAAAATGTTCGATGGTGCCACACAGTTCTCGTATACACCCCACTCCATTCGACTCGCAGTGAAATTCACCTTTCTGCTACCACAGCCAAACACACAATGATATTGGTTGTTGTTTGATCCAACATTGCGGGGTTACCTTACCAACCAGTGTTGCAATCCTTGTCTAAACTTTGTAACAGAATTTATGATATGACTTGGTACATTCAAAAAATTTAATTGTGCAGTCTTTTCTTCTGACATTTGAGTTCACCCCTTCCCTTTTACTTTTCTGATTCATTCATTTCCAGCATTTTTTTTATATGTTTTCGTTACGGGTTCCTAATAATAAAATTTAAAAATATAGGTATCGCTGTATTTAAATGTATAGTTGATTTAAATTGTGATTCTTGTTTCAATTTCTGGTAGGCAATAAGATTTTTAATATTAAGTGCAACAGTTTGTTGTTTCAAAGTACATGTTGTGAAAACTTTGTAATACCTACAATTTCTTAGTGGAACTTCTTTAGTCATTATATAATTTAATAATTGGATTAATTCCATATCTTTCTGTAACAGAGTGTGTGAGAAATCTCAAGATATGTAGTATGTAACACGTAATATATACTGTGAAACTTCAATTGACATTTTTTAGACGAACAAGGTGACAAACTTATAATGTGCGAAAATGTAAAGTCCAGAAAAAATTATAGCATTTTACTCTATTGGATCTCTGAAGATGAATGTTTAATACAGGAGAACGTAAAATTGGGCTTCTACTGTAACAGGAAGATAGGTAATTCATTTCATTAAATTTCATATTTTTTCTCCCTTTCTAGGTTATTCGTGAACTGTTTTGTCAACTTGCTGCCAATATGTGGACCATTCCTCAAGCTATTGCAGATGAAGATGCCTTAAGGAAAGGGCAGGCACTTCAGAGGAAGCTTCAGTCTCTCAATAGCCCAGGTAATTTTCCAGGTTTCTATGTTAAAATCCTGGGTAAGGGATGCTTGTGCTATTGTATTCAACCCATTATGCACTTCACCAGTTCATCTTCATAATCATGATTAACCTAAAACAGTGTTTCTCAGTAATTAGTCCCTTTCTGCATGTGTTACTATTGCATGTTTCATAAATCTTATAGACAATTTTTATAAGAATTCATGCCATGTGTCTTCAACATTATTACTTAAAGTACACCAAAAGTCTACTTTAAGTAATGAAGTCCAAAGTTTCAAACCCACCTCGGTTTTTATTCAAGGACACAGACTTTTAGGAAAGTTAAAATAAGATAAAAATACTTTCACTGTTAAAGTGAGGATTTGGCGATTTCTTATTTTAAGCTTCCATGTTTTAAACCTTTTTTAAAAAAAATAACATTTTAAAGCCTTTTGTGTTGAGGTTAATACCATGGAAAATAGCTTAACCATCTAAGACAGGTTTCATAACAAAATGAAAGCTACAAACAATAATGAAATGTTACATGCAACTGCCACACTGAGGTGATAAGCATCAAGTGATATGGCCCCTCTATAAAAAAACCTTCACTGTTCATGTGCAACCAACAGACTGAGGTGATGGAATGCACACTATTGAGAAAATTGCCCAGTCTGAATAACATGCAACCAACAATGCAAGAGAGCTCAATGTGCTATTGTTGTCACTCTGGTATGAAAGATTGGATTTATTTGTGTCGCTTGTCAGTTTGGTGTGAAAGCTTCCTAAGGGATAAATAAATTCATTATTGCCACACACTATTCACACACACTTAGAAAAATACACATATTGCATCATTTTATACATACTCCAGAAAGGCATCGATTGGCTGGCATTAGTGATTAAATTAAGTACATACTTTCTGATAATGATATATTTATACTAATAGGTCAGCCTTAATGTTGATGTATGATGTTCTCAAGCACTAAATCTCACATTACATAAGTTAAGATGTGACCTAATACTCTTTTTCTGAAATATCTTTGCAGGAAGTACGTTATTGAAAGACAACAGATCAGAGGAAAATCTGTGTGTTCAAGAAGCAGGTTTTGATCCAGATAAAACACTGTGTTGTTCAGTGGAAAATAGCCAGACCTTAGTTCATGGACCTGGAGGCCGTGGTTATGGACTTGGTACCACCGGAATATCTTCAGGTATTTGTTCATATGAATCAGATGTATGCATGCTTCTGTGGTGTGGTGGTTAGCACAACATACTCCAAAGCCCCTAGTCTTAGGTTCAAATCTTGGGTTAGATATGCATGTGTTATGGTTTGTCCCATCATTTATTTAATCAGTGTATCTTTACTTACGTGAAATTTCAAAACTTCACGTAAGTAATTTTAAACTGCATTTACCGCATCCATCATGAACAGTTTATCTTTGTTTTTGTGATTAATCTAGGTAGGTAGAAATGTAATGTAAATTAGCCAAAATAGAAATAGAATCAAATACAATAAATATGCAGTCTTACGTGTAGGCATGTTTGAAAGGGTAGGACTCTCTCTGTTCCCCCCAAATCCCTGAACAGAGGTATGCAGTTGTGGCATTCCTTTCGGATGAAGATTGCCATGCCAACAGTACCTTGTCCAGTGTCCTTGCATGGTATAGTTATAAAGCTTTATGGCTGAAATGAGCCTTGTCAGGACATGATGTAAAAATAATACCATAGATGACTTATCTTGAACCCAGGTTTATTGACTCAATATTAACATACACAGCAAAACAATATCACTATCATCATGTACAGCACTGTCGCAATCTCAGTACAACCATCTTTTTAAGTTGTCTCTCCATAACTTGCTTCTTCTTGTATCTCATTCTGTCAAAAAACCATCTCTTGCTTTTCTTTTTCTGCCACAACAATAGGTATGTCATGTTCCTAGATTCTGGATATTTCTAGTAGCATTTTCTTTCAGAAGTTTCTGGAAACCGGAAAGAAGTGCAGCTTGCGGTACAGATGCAGTGGGTTCCATTGCATGGCAAAGACTTTGGTTCCAATTTAGATTATTAAGATTATTTGGATTATTAAGCAGCAGTTGTTGAATATTGATATTGTATCTATTTTTGTCAAAAGCAAAAGTATTTCTACTAAACCAATTGATAGAATGTAAAGATAGAATGTCCATATTGAATTTAACTTTGAAAGACATAATAGGCAGAAAATAAACTAGGCATAACATAGTTATAATGTATTGCTTGACTGTCTTGTTTGATAACATGTTAAATCACCAAAGAACTGTCTAGAAATTTATTTTAAAATTGCCTTGAAAAGTCAGGCCAAAATGAATGGGATCCCTAAATATGCCATTTTGGCATGTGTATCATTCATGTTGTGAACTTTATGTGTACCATTTCATATTGGATTGTAAAAAGAACAAAAAAAATGGTGTATCCCTTATTTTTATCATGAAAAAATATTTCAGGTTGCTACCAGTGGAAGTTTCTTATTGTTAAGGAGAATAAGGGCAATGAAGGTACCTGTATTGGAGTAGCAAAACACCCTGTAAAGGATTACAGCCACAGGACAACTTCAGATATGTGGCTTTACAGAGCTTACAGGTAAAATATATATTTTAATTAAAGCATAGTGAGGGCCTCCCCGAAGACCCCCGAAGACGCAGTGGTTGCGTCCTCGCCTTGTAATCAAGGGATCCCAGGTTCAATATACCCAGTGGAGGCACATAGTGGATCAGATCCCACTTTAAACTGTAGGTCCAGTTCCAATTAGCCTTTCTGTGCATAAAGTGGACTTAAAGCAACAATTCAAATAAAGCATAGCTTGCATTTTGTGCTAAGATATTAATAATGTATTCATTTTTATCAGAATATTTCACTCACTGTTTCAAGTGAGTTGACAAAGATGATGAATCTGATGTTCTGCTGGAACAAGTTGATTTTTATCCATCTTTTTCTATTTGTTTTTGCCTTCCATTTTCCTCTCCCCCATTTTCTTTATATCTAATTACCCTTCACAGTTTCCAGTCTCTAGTTGGGTTAGCATAGCAGTCAAGCATCTCCATATTTAGATTTTCTACCACTCCTCTTGTTCCACTGTGGTCCGACCCTGCCTCTTCTTTGGCAGTCTTTCTGGATCCATCCCTTTCATATGCCCAAACCTCTTTTCCTGAGTCTGATCTATTCCATCTTGCAGCTTCACTACCTCAAAAAATTTAATTGATCTGTCCTTACATGTTTTTTAAACAAATTTTATGCCGACCATTGACATTCTTACACTGGACTGATATTTATTGTTATTTTCAGTGGAAACTTATATCACAATGGTGAATTGTCCTTAAGCTTACCAAGTTTCACTCAAGGGGATTATGTAACTGTTGTCTTGGATATGGATTCTCGCACCGTGAGTTTTGGGAAGAATGGAGATGAACCAAGACTAGCTTTTGAGGATGTTGATGCCACTGAGCTTTTCCCTTGTGTTATGTTTTACAGTACTAACCCTGGCGAAAAGGTATGTGGAAGGGTAACATAATACATGTAAGCATTTATAGTCTAGGTATTTTACATGAAAAAATTGAGTGATATTTGCAAAAAATAGTGTAAAGCTGAAAATTAGTGAATAGTTACTTTAGAGTTAAAGGTTCCCCTGAATTTTATTAGTGTATTTTTATAACATAACGTATTTGCATGTTATGCCATGGCTGTATATACAGATTTAGAATATGAGGGTTTCAACTTTCTGTATTTCAAGGGTATTCATTATTATCATCATCCAGATCAGATTGAAACAACAAATATTTCTTTAAAATACTGTAAATAATAAATATTATATAAATGTATGTAATGATATGTATAAATAAATATGCACGCACACACACACACACACACACACACACACACACACACACACACACACACACACACACACACACACACACACACACACACACACACACACACACACACACACACACACACACACACACACACACACACACACACACACACACACACACACACACACACACACACACACACACACACACACACACACACACACACACACACACACACACACACACACACACACACACACACACACACACACACACACACACACACACACACACACACACACACACACACACACACACACACACACACACACACACACACACACACACACACACACACACACACACACACACACACACACACACACACACACACACACACACACACACACACACACACACACACACAAAAAATTGATTGTACATGCTTGTTGTCATTACTTTGTCCCATGAGAGAATTTTTATTTTCTTTAATTTTTTAAAATCTTAATTCAGGTTGTATTTCATGCTGCAGAAGTGCAGTACAATAGCATGCACAGAAATCCCATATATTTATGTCAACTTTTTATTAGTAACTACATGTATCTACATATTGTTTCTTTCTTTCGATCACTAGTTTTAATACTGTAGCAAATGTGAGAAAGTAAGTCAACAAAATGCTCCTCAGATATGTAGCACATGTTTGCACCTCCAGGCTCAATGTTACTTCACGGTTCTTTCTGGCAGTTCAAAGAGTCACAGCATTTCCCTTCCTGTCTTTGATTAATTCGTTCAAAGCCCTTTCCTTTCCCCATACTTCATTCATGAGTACTTTACCTAACAGATGGCTCCTCTATGACCACAGCAGGGCAAGAAAAAGCAAACTCAGTCTGCTGTGTAGTGATTGTATGCAATCTTTCAGGGCATAATAAGAATTAAGCGATGATTTCAGATGCCATACATTTTCTTATTTAAAAAGGCAAAGGTCATGTATTCATTTCACAAACTTTTTTCATTGTCTTACCTCATGGATTCTATGACCACAGCAGGGCAAGAAAAAGCAAACTCAGTCTGCTGTGTAGTGGTGATTGTATGCAATCTTTCAGTGCATAATAAGAATTAAACGATAATTTCAGATGCCATACATTTTATTATTTAAAAAGGGAAAGGTCATGTATTATTTATTTCACAAACATTTTCATTGTCTTACCTCATGGATTGTATGTTGTTTTTTTTTTCCATTTATTTTCAACCATGCCCAACCTACACTGTGAGATGTAAATACAATTTTAGTACTTAACTCAAATTTCAGTACTTTTAGTTGTGGGAGGGAGGGGAACAAAATATGTCCATTGTTTACCTACTATTATAAAATGTTTCACAGGAACAAGATTTTTAAAAGTAGAAGATTTTGCTTGCATTGCAATTTCTCCTTAGTTAATATGAACATACTATAATCAAGGTTCCCTGCGTAACACCTTGGAAAAGTTTTCGCAACCCTCCCCTAACTTTCTGAAACATTTAATTTCTGGTAATTTTAGCAGTAAGTTAGTCTTTACATCATAATTGTGAACATATCTCTGCGAGGCTTGACTCTTAGTAGTGATTAACCCATCGGTACATAAAGTAGAGGGCCAGAAGTTGCCCACCCACTCTCATTGTTCAGAGGCATGGCACTGTTCCACCCATTGTTCATAGAGTTGTGGAGGTGTGCCATGGCCCCTCCTCTCTTAACATTGTGGCACTGCGCTATGACTCCCTCCGCCACATGGTTCAGATCCAATTTTAAACTGTAGGTCCAGTCCCGATTAACCTATCTGTGCATAAAGTGGACTTAAAACAACAACAAAATGATTCCCTACCCTCATTCAGACTGTGTACTGCTGGGTAAGATAAGAGAAATAGAGAGGACCCTCTTCACTTCTCGTCCTCTGCTCTTCCACCTACCACCACAATGTCTCGCCTTCTTTGTACAAGAATCAGTCAAATATATGCTTGTACATATGCTGTATGTCCATGCCACAAAATACGTGGAAGGGAAGATAATTAGAAGAAGATAAGTTTTACAAGATACACTGGTGAAAACAATTGAAGGGACAAATGGTTTTTAATGCAAAAACAAAAGATAACAACGAAATAACGCCAAACATGGCCACAATATCATCCCAGAACAAAACAATAGATGAGAAAACAAACATGGGTACAACCGCCACCCATGAAAACCAAAAATGCCAAATGTCCAGCAATACAACTCTGGCATCGGCGATGCATACTGTGTACGAGGGTCCTTAGCAATTCCTGTGGCAACCGCACCCACTCTTGCACTAAGGCACACTTGAGCTCAGCGATGGTGGTTGGAGCTGGTTGGAGGGTTGCAATTGAGTGTCCAAGGGCGTCCCATACGTGTTCTATGGGATTAAGGTCAGGGGACATTGCAAGCCACGGCAATCGTTGAATATCCTTTGATTGAAGGTATTCATCCACCAACTGCGCCCTATGTGGACGGGCGTTGTCCATAAACATGAACTGCGGTCCATATGCTCCGCGGAAAAGTCGCACGTAGGGTGCAAGGATCTTGTCCCTGTATCGCTGACCTGTCAGAGAACCTCTATCGAACACATGAAGGTCCGTACGCCTATCTGCCATGATGCCTGCCCACACCATCACACCCCCTCCACCATAGTGGTCCTTTTAGACAATGTTTGAGGGCCGATATCGACTCCCCGTTTCTCGCCAGATGAGAACACGTCTTGAGTCGCTGTCCAGACTGAATCGCGACTCATCACTGAAGAGAATGTGCCCCCAATCATTATCCGTCCAATACAGGTGTTCTCTGCTCCATGATAACCGGGCCCTTTTGTGCTGCACAGACAAAGGGATGCACACTACAGGGTGCCTCGCATACAACCCACCTTCATGCAGTCTCTGGGCGACTGTTATGCGTGAACTTGATGTCCCTGTTGCATTATACAGGTTTCGAGACAGCTGTGTTGCTGTCGCGGACCTATCCCTCTTGGCGAGAAGTCGCAAATAACGCTCTTCAGCCGGCGTTGTAGCCCTTTTGCGGCCTTGACCACGTCGGCAGACCACTGTTCCTGTCTCTGTGAACTGTTTCCAAAACGTGGACACCACATTTCTCGGAACCCCGAGGTCCCTACAACAGATTGCCTGTGATTGGCCTGCCTCGAGTCTTCCAACTATCCTCCATCTTGTAGCATCATCTAAACGATGCTGACTCGCCATACTAACGATGGGTAAACACAGAAATTCAAAACACACGGATTGCCCAATGTTACGGTGTTTCACAACGTACTGGGGCTCCGATCCACGCCGAGCAACTGGGTACCTCTACACACACGCAATCACAGCGTCACCGCCGTACGACGTCATCGACAACTGCGTGGCACGGTTCGTGCGCAACACACGTAGCTATCGTCTGCTCCTTTCTTTGCTTCTCGCTGTTCCATATTTTTCTTTTCTTTTAACAAATACCATTTGTCCCTTTAATTGTTTTCACCAGTGTACATTTAAATCAATTAGTTGAGCTGTTAATAATAATTGTAATTGGTAGAAGCAATAGAAGGGTAGTAGTTGCTTGGTGAAAGGGAGTCTTGGCACACACACAACTTTTTGAATTTGTTGTTCATTGTTAGTGAAGAAGTCCTTCACTGCTCACAAGCGAGAGTCATTACTTTTGAATGACTCTTTCATGAATGATGCATCACTATTAACTTTATACAGGGTGTCTCATAAGTTATAGTGCAAACTGACACAGGTGAAAGTACATGGTAATAGATGCAAAAAAACCTCAGTAAACGTGGGTCCGCAAATGAGCCGTTTTCGAGATAATTGCGAATTTGTGGTTACAAGCCGCCACTGTATGTGTTCATGTTTTATTTATTTATTTGCAACATGTTATTGGTGAGCCATGGTAGCTCAGTCGTTAGGGCATCTAACTACCACACGAGAGACCCGGGTACAATCCCCAGTAGGGGAGAACAGATTTTTTCCACCTGTTCAAGCGGCTCCTGCACCCGTTGTATAAAGTGGGTACCTGGAGGAAACTGTAGGGAGTAAAGGTGGCCAGGGGCATGGTGCTCATCACATCACCCCCACCTTCAGCCATGATCAAGAAAGTGTGGTGCCCTAACTCCACACTTCCTATATGCCTTCATGGCATGGTGCAAAGCACAAGGGAGCACTTTACTTTTTTACTTTGTTATTTTTATTGAATTTCATGTTACTGTATTTAAAAATTCTTAACTATACAAATTGTCTTTCACTAAAGAATTATGCTGATATTTTCACTTGAATGAAAGCTAAGAAGCTAAAGGCTTTTATTGTGGATTTAGAATCTGATAGAGTGATGAATAAGATGAATGTAGGAATAATCTGTGCAAAGACTTCTCATGTTCAAGGTTATGGAGTCGGTTGGTTAAGCCATAGGTGGCATGATCACGTGATTTTGAAACATGTTCATACGAGGGCAAATCGAAAAGTTTTGTGCCTAATTTTTTTCTAGCTTGTTATAAGTGTTATTACAAAAGCGAGATATACGAGCGATGCAGTAGGCTTTTCTTGGAACTGCCTTATTGTAACTTCCAATTTCTTCCACGGCACGGTGCTGTTATCAGTTGGCAAAGATGGCTGGAGTGCTCAGGAAGTCCATGCCTTATGAGCAGCGAAGTGTTATTCGTTTTTTATGGTGCAAAGGACAAACAGCCACAGATATCCAGTGTGCAGTGGTGGTGCAAGGAGTTTGAAAATCAATGGGAAAATGTGGAGGACAATGAGTGATCGGGCCGACCTCGTTCCTCGCTGACACCGGACAACATTACCCGTGTTGATGAAATGGTGAAAGCTGATCGACGTGTTCATCTGAAGGACATTGCCACTGAATTTTGCCACTGAACTTGGCATTTCCGATGGTAGTGTTTACGATATTGTTCACGATTCGTTGGGATACCGCAAGGTGTTGTATCATTGGGTTCCTAAGCTTCTTGATGATGTCTACAAGGGCAAGCGAATGGTCATGTCACTGAATCATTTGCAGCGTTGCGTCGACGAGGGTGACAGTTTCCGGGACCTCATTGTCACTGGCAATGAAACTTGGATACTGCATTACACTCCCGAGTCAAAACAGCAGAGCATGGTGTGGAAACATCCCGGCTGGCCAGTAAAGAAGAAATTCCAAACAACACCATCGACCGGTAAACTGATGCTCACAGTGTTTTGGGACAGTCGAGGACCGCTCCTGCCAAGAGGTGAAACCAACAATGCAGAACGCTACTGTCGCACACTCTCCTATCTGTGAGCAGCCATTAGGAAAAAGTGTCAGTGTCAGGGTATTCGTGAAGTGAGCAACGTGTTCTTCCTCCATGGCAACGCGAAACCACACGTGGTTAAAAAAGCAATCACCAAACTTCAGTCACGGAGGTGGGAGATTATGGAGCATACCCTGTACAGCCTAGACCTAGCCCCCAGTAATTACCATCTTTTTGTTCCATTGAAGAAGTTCCTGGCAGGACAGAGGTTCACGAATGACATCGAAGTGCAAAACATTGTTCGTCGTTGGTCCGTGATCAGCCGGCCACCTTCTATGCAATGGGCATTGCAAAACTTGTGGTAAGGTGGGACATGTGCTTCAATAGGTGTGGTGATTATGTGGAAAAATAGCAAAAAGTACGTAGAAAATTTTGTATATCTTGTTTTTCTTCTATGGTTTATAATCTGGCAATAAATAGTTAGGCGCAAAGACTTTTGATTTGCCCTCGTATGATCATTAATTTGTGAACTATTATAGGTTAGGATTACACTTTAAAATTAAACAGAGAAACATATCCACAGGTTACCTATGTGAAAGCAGTCTGCTAAGTTAATAAGCCAGTTTGGCAGACTTCTCTAATAAGATCCCAGTCTATTTGTTTATTTATTTGCTCACACTTGCAAGGGAGGTTATCTAAGTGTCCCCCTCCGATTTCCATGAAACTTGGCAGGTGTATAGAGGGGACCAAAGGAAGAAATATGTGTTTTTTTTTGTTTTGGCTGAAAAACTGTTTAGGGAGCAAAACCCCCTCTCAAATGTCAATATGAGGACAAATTGAAGTGAAGGATCTGACCCCTGTGTCCCCCTCCAATTTCCATGAAAGTTGGCAGGCAAAACCCCCTCTCAAATGTCAAGATGAGGACAAATTGAAGAGGGGATCTGACCCCTGTGTTCCCTCAGATTTCCATGAAACTTGGCAAGTGTATAGAGGGGACCAAAAAAGAAATACGTGTTTTTTTTTTCGGATAAAAAACAGTTTTATGGGACAAAACCCTCCTCAAATGTCAAGATGAGGACAAATTGAAGTGAATATCTGACCCCTGTGTCCCCCTCCAATTTCCATGAAACTTGGCAGGTGTATAGAGGGGCCCAATGGAAGAAATACGTGTTTTTGTGTTTCACCTAAGAAACTGTTTTAGGGGGGAAAACCTCCCTTCAAATGTCAAGATGAGGAGAAATTGAAGTGGGGGTTCAATTTGTCCTCATCTTGACATTTGAGAGGGGGTTTTGCCCCCTAAAACAGTTTTTCAGCCGAAACAAAAAAACACATATTTCTTCATTTGCTTTCATCTATACACCTGCCAAGTTTCATGGAAATCGGAGGGGGACACAGGGGTCAGATCCCCTCTTCAATTTGTCCTCATCTTGACATTTGAGAGGGGGGGTTTGCCCCCTAATACAGTTTTTTTTAGCCAAAACAAAAAAACACGTATTTCTTCCTTTGGTCCCCTCTATACACCTGCCAAGTTTCATGGAAATTGGAGGGGGACACTTAGATAACCTCCCTTGTTAGTACTCAGATAGGTTAATTAGAACTGGACCTACAGTTTAAAATGGAATCAAATCTTGAAACAACTGATTGAAAATCCCAGTCTGTATATTCAAAATGATTATAATTGAAGATTTGGAAAAAAAAATCTGTGAAGCTGCCAAAAAAAATGAGGTAGTTAAGAGGGTATGGATAAATCTTAGGCATAAAGCATAAAATTTTCAAAATTATAGAGTTTGATTTTGAGGTCTTCCTCTTGTGATAGTATAATCAATTCAAAATGTCTGCAGCACAAAAAGAGATCCTTTGTAATTTTCCTTGAATTTTTTAAAACTCGGGAACAATTTGCAAGTAAGGGACAATATCAGAAAACATGTAAAACATAATGATGATTTTCTTATTCCTACCATTATGAAATTTGTATAGAGTTTTATTTCCAGTAAAATTTCCCTGGAATTTACATTTTTCCACATTTTAAGTTTTTTTTTCACCTTGTTATCAGAAAAATATGAAATCAAGGTTCCACTAGTTATTTTGCATTTCACTGCAATTAAACAATTCACATTTTTCAATAAAATTTTGCATTAATGAAAATGTTTAGTAAATTTAAACAATTTTGAATAAGTATATGCCTATGTGAAACTTGTGTTCAGTTGTGTATGCTTTTTCAGGTAAAAATGACAGACATGCAAGTGCGTGGATCACCTCGTGAACTTCTTGCAGGAGATCCCCATTGTGCACCACTTCCAGCAGTCCTGACAGAAGGATATATTAATTTAATACGGAAACTTCACTCATGTGAATTGTGGACCCAACAGGCTAGTATTATTATGCTTATTCAACCATTAACTGGAGCCACAGTGGTCCAGGCTTTATTGTGTCTGACAGCCAAACAGGAGACCCAGTTTTGATTCACGGGGTTGTGAATTTTTCCAACTTTATCCCTGCATAATGAGTGTCTTGGAGTTCACCCAGCCTCCAATAAATGGGTACTTGGGTGAAGCCTGGCACAGCATGATGCTAATCACTAGAGCCTAGATTTATAAGCAAAATGCATATTTTTTTCCAGACTTTTGATGGTAAGATGAAAGGTTATACTTCGTATTACATACCTTGATGAGCTATTTAACTAAGGTTGAAAGTGCTTATTTCTGCAAGAAACTGTTATGCTTGCTTATTTTATGATTTTGATTTAAAATAGCATATTTTACCCAAATCTGTCATATTTCAATTCTATTTCAATAACACGACTGCGTCGGGATGATGAGATCAATGCTTCTAAATAGCCGCATGGGAATTTCCCGCCTCTTTTCCTGGTAGGTCAGCTGACGCGATCCACATCATGCCATTCCAAGTCACAGACGTGTTACGACTGGCTTGCTTGGTGAATGCTTGAGTTCACAACTGTTATCTCACCCAGTTGCAGAGTTGCGTAATGCATTGCATTGTGTTAGTTGAGGTTCACGTGTTCTTTTGGTGCTGTAATTAAGTTAAGTAATGCCACCCGCAAAAACATCTCAATCAGCATTGTTACGCAAATACGTAAACAAGTTTGGAAATAATATTTGTAGTGAGGACGGCAGTGTGTTATTTTGTTTAGCGTGTGAAAAGAGTGTTTCTGCAAAGAAAAAATATGACATTGTGCAGCATATTAATACAACACTGCATAAGGAGAGGCTTAAGAAGAAATCTAAGTTAAATCAGCAACTGATTACAAGCAATGTAGGTGAACAATCGAGTTCAAGTGATACATTTTCCAAAGACTTGTGTTTAGCATTAGTGAGTGCCAACATTGCGATGTGGAAGTTGAATAACGTGCAGCTTCGTAAGTTTTTAGAAAAATACACAAACAAAAGGGTGCCAGATGAATCCACATTGCGCAAAACTATGTACCACGGTGTTTTCAAGATGTAATTTGTAATATTCGGGATGAACTGAAGCACCAAAACATATGGATTTCTATAGATGATTCCACAGATGCAGTAAGACAGTGCTTGTGTAGTGCTGTGGTTGGTGGTATGAAAGCAGGCAGCAGATCATTTCTTCTTAACATACAAATACTTGACCGAGTAAATCATTCCACTATTGCAAAATTTTTCAATGACTCGTTAGCTTTCTTGTGGCCAGAAGGGATATGATATGACAGTGTATTGTTATTTCTCAGCGATACTGCTCCATATATTGTTAAACCGGGAGCTGAATTAAAAGTGCTTTACCCTAAATTAGTTCACCTGACGTGCCCTGCTTTCGGTTTACATCGGTCACTGAAACTGTCAGAAGCCATTATAAAGACGTGGAACTTCGTGTCTCCAGCGTGAAGAAAGTTTTTGTAAAGTTACCGATTAGAATCCAATTGATAGGTTTGGAATGAAGGACATAATAATGTATGTTAATACTAAGTTGCACAAGATAAAAACCAGACGGTGAACAATTAACACATTTAATAGAAAACTGGACTTATGTCCGGAACATTCAAGTACATTGAATGATGATACAACAAGAATTACACAGAATTCATCTGCTTATGATTCCTCTTCTTCTGGCCATGAAGACCATACCTTGTAGCCATATGCTTAATACCTGGACCGTATCATCCCTCCAGGTGTCCCATTAAAAAAATCATGTATGCTGATAACCGTATCGATCTGTTGGGTGGCGAATCCTGGTAGACCTTCTCGAAGATGAGTGAGGTGTGCTAGGACCTGGTCCTGGGTATCTGGCTCTGCCTGGGGTAGGTTTTGGTACTGTTCCACCGGGGTTGGCTGAATTTCTATTTGGTATTGTAACGTTGAAGTCGTTGTCATCTGCAGTGTCACGTGAAACACGTCTCTTCAACCACCTGGGATGTACCACTCGTTTGATTCCATCTTCTAGCATGATTTCGTAAAGGATGCTATCCCCAATACGATGAATAACAACTCCTGGGATGTAATTTGGAGTACCGTGCTTAGGTGATTGAACCCAAACTGCTGAGTTGATGGCAAAGGTACCATATCTCGATGAAGAGTCGTTCTGAAACTTTGCTGACTTCCTCGGCTTGAACGAAGATTCCCTCGACAGAGGCACATTGTTTGGTTCCCACCAAAATCTGGGTTGGTGTTTCAAGACCGAAAGTGCTGGTAGGCTTCCTTTTCCACCCAGTCGCGTGTTCCGAAGGATGAAAAGAAGGTTGGCGATCCCCATATCAAGTTCAAGCATGCTCAGATTGGGTTTGTCAGTTATAAGCTTGACAAGAGCGGTTTTGACAGTACGAACGTATCGTTCAGCTAAGCCGTTTCTAGGCCTGTGATAAGGTGGTGAAGTAACATGTTTGATACCATTAAGGCAGAAGTTATGAAATTCGAGAGAAGTGAACGTTGGGCCGTTGTCAGATACGATAGTATTTGGTTTCCCTAGCGTGGCGCAAGATTGCATAAGCCAGCGGATCGTTTCCTTTGTGTCCAATGTGTGTACAGACCATACTTCTGTCCACTTGCTGAAGGCGTCTACTATCAGTAGGAACCTACGCCCTGCAAAGAAAAAGTGGTATATATGCCATCTCTCGTTCACGTACGAAGCGAGAGGCCATGAAGAATCGGGTCCGTTGCGGACCTTAGGAGCATTAGCTCGGCATGTATTGCAGCTCGCTACAAAATCCGTAATCTCTGCTGACATGCCTGGCCACCAAAATCTGGATAGACACAACTCTTTCATATGAGTTGAACCTATGTGTCCATCGTGTAAAGCTCTAAAAACTTCATTCCGTTTAACTGTGGGAATGATAAGTCTACCCGACCACATGAGCGTTCCCTGCTCGTACGTAAGGTGAGCTCTTCTTTCGAAGAAAGATGCGAGCTTCTTTTGTTCGGTAGACGTGTCGTGTTGATCTGGCCAACCATTTACTACACAAGAGACAACTAATGAGAGCAGTGGGTCTTCTGAAGTGGCGTTCTGTATTGAGACTCGAGAAAGAGGAGTTACAGCTTCCTCAATGGACCCGAAGTATGCATGAAGTTGTTCTTATCCAGCTGGTATTGTGTCACGTGTTTGCGTAGGCAACCTGCTTAGCATATCAGCTACTTGTACCTTGCTGGAATGAATTATATTATATTGGTATGAAGATAAAAGTAGAGCCCATCTCATCAATCTATTGGATGAATGTTTTGAAATGGCTCGATCCGGAGAAAATATAAACTTTACAGCACGTGCGTCTGTAACAATCTCGAACTTGGATCCGAGTAAAAATTTGTGAAATCGCTTGATACGTGAACTATGGCTAGAGCTTCTCTCTCTACCTGGGAGTATCTCCGCTCCGTCTCACTGAAGGTGGTAGAAGAGCAGGCGATGGTCTGTAGACCGCTATCAACTCGATGACACAATTGCGCACAGCCGAAAGGAGAGCCATCAGTGATAAATACAACTGGCTTTGTTGGGTTGAAAGGCACAATAGGAATTACCTGTCAAAGTTCCGCCATGATGATGTCGAACTCGTGTTGACAGTTATCGTCCCAGTTCCAAGAGACATTTTTCTTGAGTAAAGAAAGCAAAAACTGAAGTTTCGAAGCTAAGTTGGGTACAAACTTTCGATGAAAGTTGATCATCCCGATGAAGGAACATAATTGTGATTTGTCTTGAGGCGGTGGAGAATTTAGGACGGCCTCCAAGTTCTTGTCTGACGGCCGTATACCAGTGACGTCAATCTTGTATCCTAGGTACTCGATAGATGAGGTTAGGAATTGGCTTTTGCTGGCGCTCGCTTTGACATTGTGTTTGGTCAGACGATTCAGGACATCACACGTGCGTGTGAAGCATTCTTGCAATGTTTCACCTCCAACGATGACATCATCAAAGTAGAAGGAAACTCCGGGAATGTCATCTAGTATCTTCGCTAGGACCATTTGAAACAGATCTCCACTTATGTTTATGCCAAAAGGTAGTCTGTGAGGTTTATATAATCCCCAAGGTGTGTTGACGACAGTGATGCGTTTTGCAGCTTCAGAAAGTTCCAACTGTCCGTAAGCCATTTGAAGGTCAATTACCGTAAAGTATTTACACCTGGCCAACTTAGAGAAAATATCCTCGACTCTAGCAATGGGAAACTTGACGTTTTCAGTCATTTTATTCACCGTACCTGAGAAGTCAGTGCAGAGACGAAGTGAGCCATCTTTCTTGGTAACAACAACAAGTGGCGAGGCCCAATCAGAATATTCGACCGGTTCCCATAACCCTACTTTCACTAGATTTTGAATAGAGTCCTGAACACAGTCTTGAATACCATAAGGAACTTCGTAATGTCTATGAAATATCGGTGCAGAGTTGGATCTCAGTGGTATATTGACCAAATAAGGTGCAACGGGCTTGGACAAATCACCATCAAAGATTTTCTCGTATCTAGAAGAAATTTCTCGCCTTAGGTCGTCGGCACCAGCATTAGTAATAGTACCTTGTACTGAGTTAGTTGAATGAACACTGGCTGTAACTAATAATCGCCTCCAAGATGGTTGAATAATGTCCAACCATGTACGACCGATCAATTGATATAAAAGTTTCTCCTGACAGAGAAAGACAGGTAAAGTATAATCCCTATTCTCTAAGTATAGTTTGATGGATGTTTGTGCTGTAACACGTACATATCCTTCGTTTACACCTCGTAATCGTAGGCTGGAATTAGATTTAACATAGTGTGGAAACAGCTGGTCAAAATACTTTTCGTTGAAAAGAGTAACAGCAGACCCAGTATCTACTTCACATTTAACAATACACTTATTGATTTGGAGATTTATTATGAAGCTATCCGAACTGAATTGCTGCTCCAAAATGTGTTGAGTAGAAGTAACCAGTGTGGAATGATGACTGAGCGCATCAGTGTTGAGATGGTTGAAGCTGAACGTAGACAACTCATCGGATGTAGTGTTCCGTGAAGTTGAACTGGACGTTCTATTCCCGGCTCTATCTTTCTGCTTCTTTCTGCATCGTACATTCCAATGGCCTTGTCGTTTCCAGTAGCTACAGGTTGCGTTTCTAGCCGGACATAGACCTTGTGGGTGATTCTTTGTGCAGTTGTCACACTGGAAGTGTGAATTTTGCTTGGTAGCAGTTGAGTTCTGAGGTTGATTGTAGCTGTTCTGCCTCGTTTCGCCCGAGCGTGAACTCGTTGAAGGGCCTGTTTGACGATCTGGATTCATCCGCGTCAAATTTCTTGAGTTGGTGGCAAAAGTCACAGAATCTGTATTGTACTTATTTGAGAATAATTTAACTTCTCGTTCTAATAACTCACAATGCAAAGCAATTTCTTGACATTTAGCAAAGGAAAGATCACTTTCAGATAATAATATTTTTCTAGTACTGTCTGACTGTACACCAACAAGGAATTGTTCAACAAGTGCCTCATCTAAATACTGCTCATACACACATTTGGCTGCTTGTTGTTTGATTTTCACTACAAATTGAGTAACTGATTCTCCTTGAGACTGAATACAATTTCGAAACTTAAACCTCTCTGTAATCTTGTTGGTTTTGGGCCTGAAGTGCTGAACCATTTTGTCGTGAATGACAGCATATGATAGATTATATGGCATTTCAGGAGCCGTAATATTGCGAAGTACTTTGAAAGCCTTAGGACCAATGACTGCTAATAAAACTGCTGCCTTTCTTTCATTTGTCACATTCTGGGCGAGACAGAGTTGATCAAAACGCATGAAATAATTTTCGATGTCTTCATTTTCTTCAACAAATTCGCTGAATGTAATGTTGAGAGCCATGTTGTTGAAATGTCAAATTACATTAACTGATAGAAATCACTGGCATGTATGAAAGTTATGATGTGTAACTGAAACTTGCTTTTGTATAACCATGAACAATATTAGCAAACTTAAATGTTACCTGTAAGACATCGTCTTGTTGATTTGCTACATGAAATCTTACTTGTCATAATCCCGTGCCGATAAAGTAATAAAGTCATCCTGACGATATACGATTAGAATCCTTCAAATTTTCTATTCACTGTCCTCTGTTCACTGTCAATCCTCTGTTCACTGTCTGCAGCGCCAAATTGATAGGTTCGGAATGAAGGACATAATAATGTATGTTAATACTAAGTTGCACAAGATAAAAACCAGACGGTGAACAATTAACACATTTAATAGAAAACTGGACTTATGTCCGGAACATTCAAGTACATTGAATGATGATACAACAAGAATTACACAGAATTCATCTGCTTATGATTCCTCTTCTTCTGGCCGTGAAGACCATACCTTGTAGCCATACGCTTAATACCTGGACCATATCACCAATAATTTCGTGAAGTGCTTCCAAATTTGTCTTTACCTCCTGAGCCAGTTCTAACTCGATGGGGTTTGTGGTTAGAGGCTATGTCATACTACGCGGAACATTTTAATGAAGTGAAAACAGTTTTGTATACCTTAAATACAGAAGATGCAGCCAGCATTGTCACAGGCCAGGAATGCTTTGCTAAAAACAGCATCCAAGAAAAGATACAGTACATCCATAATCGTTTTTCCAAATTACCTGATATTATAACCCAGTTGGAAGCTCGAAATAATCTATTGCAACATTAACTTTTTCTGATTGATGAAATTTTAGTAACGTTGTCTTCAGAAGCTCACAGTGTTGCTAAAATTGCATCCGACAAGCTCAGTCAGGTATTGTTAAAAAATCTCTGTTACAAAACACTGTGTCAAATTTATAAAAAGATTTCTGGTGAAGAAACACCTTGAAGAGGAATTCACCGAAGAAGAGCTGTAGTGTTTTTCACATTCGCCTGTAACGTCATGCGACGTGGAAAGAACATTTTTACTGTGTAAATCATTCTTCACTGACAGCTGCAGGAGCTTCACACAAGAAAATCTCAGGATGACCTTCCTTACATACTGTAACAGTTTTGAATAAGGTAAGAGATCTAATAAACAAATATTTTTTTCAGATTTTCCTGTATTTGTTTATGCTTATTTTGGTGCTTATTTTTTTATTTTTTGTGCTTATTAACTTGCTTATTTTACTGTGATTGTGCTTATAAATCCGGGCTCTACTGATCACATTGTTTCCACAAATGGAGAGATCATGAATATACCTACAGTCCAATAAACATGGGATAATATTTTTTTAATAGCAATTAACTAGTAAGAAATTCATTATTCTTTGAACATGAAACATTTATTTATTTTTCGTGTATGTATGTATTGCTCTATTGTAGCATTTCTTATGGCTGTTACAAGATTGTGGTGTTAGTATACACTCCACTCTGCAGCGACTCATATTTTCATCAAGGTATTTTGTTTTTACCTTGAACCACTCATGCAAGTATGCTCTTGCTGGAAGCGTGATCTTTGCTAGAAATTTCTGTATGCAAGGTGAGGCATTGATATAAAATTGAATAGTACAGGTATTAGGAAGACCTGTGTGAATGCAAGAGAGTAGTTATATTTCAACATACTGTTTAAGAATATTTGCTAAATTACTTTGCATTTAGTAATTTTAAGTTAACATGTTCATTTCTTGTAGGTTAACGACTCTCTTCTGGAACGACTGAATCAGACAAGAGAATTACTGCCACTACCCTCAGATTCAGAGTCATCAGTGAGTGACTTTTCAGACTCAGTTTCAAGACAGGATTCTCTGGGAGTGCAATCTCCAGAATCTCCCGTGAAAGACAAAGGTACCAAATTGTTTTCCTCTGTAAGAAACATACATTGACACAATTTTTATTATCATGTTCAGCAGATTGTGTGTGATTTATGCATCCTTGGTGCATATGTTCTTTACCTCATTTATCTGCAAATTTTTCTCACTGAGTATTACCTTGGAGTGATTTAAATGTCCTTTTCAGTACTTCACATAGAAACACCACTGGTGCATTTATTGTATGTATGTATATTCTTGCAGTATATGGTACATCAAGATGATGTTAGAGTGTGTGGTACACCTTAAAACATTTGGGGTGGGGGAGGAAATGCACTACATTTCTTACACTTTGTGTTGTTGCACTTCTTTTGGCTTTCTTCTAACACACAATACATCTCTATGTTGGGTTTTTCATCTTCTCAGAAATTGGGCTATTTGTGAGAAAATTTGTCTAGTTCTTAGCCTGCAGCATGAAGAGTGTTGTGTATGCAGATCATGTTGAAAAGGTAAATATATATGTGTATATATATATATATATATATATATATATATATATATATTTACCTTTTCAACATGATCTGCATACATGGGGGGGTAAAAGGTGGATGATGGCAACACTCTTCATATATATATACACACACACACATACAGGAATATGGTCAGAAATGGTGCCAGAAGGGTGGATAAATACAAATAATGAAGGAGACAGTAAACACTTACCACACGAATAGAAATAATTCAATATTTCGCGATCTGAGTCGCATTTTCAAGAAGGTAGATAAAAGATCGACGACACTTTGAGTAGAGGCACAGAATACTGACCGTAGTGTCTCTACGGTCAGTGTTGCCAGAAACAGTTGAAAGGAAACACGAAATACTTTAGCCAGTGTTTACTGTAAGGTGGGTGGGTAGTTTTGGGGAGGAGAGGAAAGAGTTACTGGTTGGCTAGGTTGAGTCCGGGGGGTATAGTGGCGTGCATGCCTGCTATATAGGCCCTTTCCCATCGCCTGCGGAAAGATGTGTCAGAGCGGGGGGGGTAAAAGGTGGATGATGGCAACACGGAAGCAGTTATTGAAGGTGGTGTTATGGCTGTTGGTGTGGATGGCAAATGTGAAATCAGAGTTTTGGGTGGAGGAACGGTGATTATTTATCCTTAGATTCAAGGGGGTGGAGGTTTTGCCTAGGTAGAAGTTGCCGCAGATTTGACAGATGAGGGTGTAAATTAGGTTGGATGAGTGGCAGGTGCCCTTAGGGTGAAGGGTGAACTCACCTGCCGCTGTAGGGATCAGGAGGGTGGTGGAGGTGATGAGTAGGGGCAGGTCTTACATCTGGGTTTGTTGCACCTGTAGGCTGGGGGAAGAGGTGCGGAAGGGGTGGGGGTGTTTCGGACCAAGATGTTTTGGAGGTTGTGGGGGTGACGGAAGACGACCCTAGGTTTATCCCGAAAGATGTCTCTGGTCTCGGGATCACTGTGCAGGATGGGGAGGAGGGAGTGGAGGGTATGTCTGATTTTCATAATGTGAGGGTGGTATTGGGTGATCAGAGTTGGAGGGTTGGTTTTGGTTTGTTTGGTGCGGTTGTGGGAGTTGGCTCTAGTGATTTGTTTGTTGATGAGGGTGGAGGGGTAGCCACGGTTGGTTAGGGCTTGGTGCAGGCGTAGGTTGTAGTTTTGGCGGGATGAGGGGGATGAGTTGAGGCGCTGGCCTCTGAGGGCCAGGGAAAATGGGATGGCTTTTTTGGTGTGGTAGGGGTGTGAGCTGGAGTAGTGGAGATACTGGAGGTGGTTGGTTGGTTTGATATGTATGGATGTTTCCAAGTGGTCTCCTGCAATGTGGATGTCCACATCGAGGAAGGTCACTTGGTCTTTGGAGTGGAACCAGGTGAATTTGAGGGTGGTGAACTCATTTAGTCGGTTTAGGAATGTTGTGAGGGAGGGTTCGCCATGTGTCCAGAGGAGAAAAATGTCATCAATGAATCTTAGCCAGAGGAGTGGTTTCAGTTGCTGGGAGTCAAGGAATTCCTGTTCCAGCCTGCCCATGAACAGGTTGGCATAAGAGGGGGCCATGCGGGTACCCATAGCTGTGCCACGTATCTGCAGGTAATGTTGGTCACCGAAGCAGAAGTTGTTGCAGGTAAGTACAAGGTTGGCTAGTTGTATCAGGAAGTGAGTGCTGGGATTGTGGGGTTTGGGTCGGCTGTTAAGGAATGATTCCGGAGGCCATGGGCATGGGGAATATTTGTGTAAAGGGATGTGACATCAACTGTTGTGAGGATGGTGTTGGGTGGTAGGGATGGTAAGTTTTGGATGATGTTGAGGAAGTGGTTGGTGTCACGGAGGTAGGAGGGCAGGGCTTGGACGAGGGGTTGGAGGTGAGAGTCTAGAAAGGCTGAAATGCGTTCAGTGGGTGAATTGTAGCTGGACACAATGGGTCTCCCGGGGTTGTTAGGTTTGTGAATTTTCGGGAGGAGGTAGAAAGTGGGGGTGCGGGGGTTGTCAGGTATGAGTGAGGAGATGGTGGAATTGGATAGGCCTTCAGTGGGTCCTCGGGAGAGGACAAAATCCCGAATTTTGTCTAGGTGTGTGGTAGATGAATCAACCGTGGTGGGCTTG
The DNA here is from genome assembly GCF_977018435.1 of Lepisma saccharinum. NCBI lineage: Eukaryota > Metazoa > Arthropoda > Insecta > Zygentoma > Lepismatidae > Lepisma > Lepisma saccharinum. The sequence continues at coordinate 34,481,766 of NC_139231.1, forward strand.
TAGGTCGATGAATCAGAGAGTTGACCCCCACCCTCCTGATCCCTACAGCGGCAGTTGAGTTCACCCTTCACCCTAAGGGCACCTGCCACTCATCCAACCTAATTTACACCCTCATCTGTCAAATCTGCGGCAACTTCTACCTAGGCAAAACCTCCACCCCCTTGAATCTAAGGATAAATAATCACCGTTTCTCCACCCAAAACTCTGATTTCACATTTGCCATCCACACCAACAGCCATAACACCACCTTCAATAACTGCTTCCGTGTTGCCATCATCCACCTTTTACCCCCCCGCTCTGACACATCTTTCCGCAGGCGATGGGAAAGGGCCTATATAGCAGGCATGCACGCCACTATACCCCCCGGACTCAACCTAGCCAACCAGTAACTCTTTCCTCTCCTCCCCAAAACTACCCACCCACCTTACAGTAAACACTGGCTAAAGTATTTCGTGTTTCCTTTCAACTGTTTCTGGCAACACTGACCGTAGAGACACTACGGTCAGTATTCTGTGCCTCTACTCAAAGTGTCGTCGATCTTTTATCTACCTTCTTGAAAATGCGACTCAGATCGCGAAATATTGAATTATTTCTATTCGTGTGGTAAGTGTTTACTGTCTCCTTCATTATTTATATATATATATATATATATATATATATATATATATATATATATATATATAAATCAAAGAAGGTAAAAGGAAACCCTCACCGGACAGTAGAATAATTCAAAATTTTCGCTAATTTCATAGCATCATCGGTGTGAGGAGAAATAGACTGAACCGGAAGTTGGGGCCCTGCAGAGTTGCCAGGTCCCCATCGAAGAAGAAGCGGTGCGTAGAACGAAAAACCCTCACCCGCTCTTCCTCCCAACTCATCCTACACACTCACAGTTTACGACGAGCCTGGTGACGAAACAGTGTTTTTTTCGTTCTACGCACAGCTTCTTCTTCGATGGGGACCTGGCAACTCTGCAGGGCCCCAACTTCCGGTTCCGTCTATTTCTCCTCACACCGATGATGCTATGAAATTAGCGAAAATTTTGAATTTTTCTACTGTCTGGTGAGTGTTTCCTTTCTCCTTCTTTGATTTTTATTTAGCCCTTTTGGCCCTCCTTGCTTTTATCCATTTTTTTTTTCACTCGGGTATGAATCCTTTCGTGTATAACTCCCTTCAACTGAACCGCCTGTGATCTCTTATTGTTTGCTACACCAAAGCTACATCCCATGCACGCTTCCTGCCATTTTCCACCATGCCCCCAAGCATAAAACCCACGATTTTCCCACTAGCGAGAAATTTTGCTATTGAACTGATCCACGCCATAGCACCCGCACCCGAGAACTGTCCATTTCTATTCAATCCCTTACCAAAATCCTGTTCCTGACCCCAGGTAACCAGCATCACAAAACAGACTCCTTCTGGTACACCCCCATTCCATCGCCAGTGACCTTAACTCTAAACACCTACAAAACTCTCCGATCTCTGCCGACAAGCTTTTCAGATTGGCTGCACTCTCCCCCTTCCACTTCTGCCCAATTTCAGTCCCAATTTTAACATGCCTGTTACCAGACCCCCCCCTTTTACCATTGCCCACCCCTCCCACACCACCACAGACCTCCCCTGAAAACCAAATCTGCACCCCCACACATTGTACCTTGGGAAACAACCAGTCCACAAACAAACCCAACCCACCAGATCTACGACCACAAATGACCCTAACCCACTCCAGAACAACCAGACTAAACTCAATTTATCCATCCATAAACTTAACACTGATGAAATAGCTGTTTTATCCAAAGGCCTGACCTTCTCCCCCACAACTCCCCCCAACCAATTCCGCCTGCTTTTTGACATACACACCTTTGCTCGTAACCTCCAATGGCAACATTTCTGGGCCAAAAACCCCTCACTCCAAACTACTACAAATGAAACCCTCCTCCCAAGATCCCCCCTGACCCACCAACCACCCCTTGGAAAGGTACATTACTGCCATCATTTCCACCACCTCTGACAGCTCATTCTTAAATGACCTCCAGAACGAACCTAACCTCAACCCCTCCCAACAGAAGGCTCTCCGAGATCTCCGAAACAACCATAACATCAAAATCCTCCCAGCTGACAAGGAGTCAACCTCAGTGGTCTTGAACTCTCAAGATTACCTGGCGGAAGCCACCCATCAGCTGGCTGACCCCTCCACCACTCAGGAAATACTCACCGGACAGTGGAAAAATTCAAAATTTTCGCTAACTTAGTAGCATATTCGTTGTGAGACAAAAGAGACGGAACCGGAAGTTGGGGCCCTGCAGAATTGCCAGGTCCCCATCAAGAAGCGGTGCGTAGAACAAAAAAAACGCTGTTTCTTCATCAGGCTCGTTGAAAACTGTGAGTGGGTGGGATTGGTTGGGTTGGGAGGGAGGGCAGGAGGGATGGGATGGCTTGGGAAGGAGGGACGGTGGGGTGAGGTGGGGACGTTACTGGGTGGCCTTGTTCAGGCCAGGTGGAGTGGTTGCACTCATGGCCGATATATAGGCCCTCTCCCATCTTTTGCAAACAGAGGTGTTGGCTGGTTGGGGTAGAAGATGGATGATCGCTACCCAGAAGCAGTCATTGGTCCACAACACTCCTTCACCACACAACCAACACCCCCTTGCACACAAATGCAACCGTCCTAGGTGCAAAACCTGCCCCATCCTCATTACCTCTCACACCCTCCAGGTGCACACGGCCACTGGCAAATTTACCCTCCATCCCAAAGGGACCTGCCATGCCTCAAACCTGATCTACATCCTCACCTGCAACATCTGTGGTGATTTTTACCTGGGGGAAACATCAACTGCCCTCAACCTCCGCATGAATTACCACCGCTCCTCCACCCACAAGCTGGACTTCACTGTTGCCGTCCACACCAACCACCACAATATCCATTTCAATGACTGCTTCCAGGTAGCAATCATCCATCTCCTACCCCAACCAGCCAACACTTATGTTCGCAAAAGATGGGAGAAGGCCTATATATCGGCCATGAGTGCAACCACTCCATCTGGCCTGAACATGGCCACCCAGTAAGGTCCCCACCTCACCCCACCCTCCCTCCCAAGCCATCCCACCCACTCACAGTTTTCGATGAGCCTGGTGATGAAACAGTGTTTTTTCGTTCTACGCACCGCTTCTTCTTTGATGGGGACCTGACAACTCTGCAGGGCCCCAACTACCTGTTCCGTCTCTTTCGTCTCACACTGAAGATGCTACTAAGTTAAACGAAAATTTTGAATTTTTCCACTGTCCGGTGAGTGTTTCCTTTCTCCTTCTTTAAATTTTTTTAGCCCTTTTGGCTCTCCTTGATTTTATCTATATCTATATATCTATCTATCTATATATGTGTGTCTATATATATATATATATATATATATATATATATATATATGAAATGAAAGGATAACACATAGAAATAGCTGTGTGTATAAAACATGTCCAGGAACAGAAAGAAAACAAGACAAACATAAAGCATAATCTTTTGCTTGCCAGGGAAAGTACATTGAGCATCATCTGTGCACATTATTAAAAATAGAGAGAAAAAATAGCAACTCCTGTATGCTTGCATCTCATGTGTGTCAAATGATGCAAGTGCCAAACTGAATCGTGCACATGCGAAATGTCTGCAGAGGTGAATAGGTTAAACGATAACTTTATGAAATAATGAAAAGCATATACGTTACAACTCACACTGGTAGTGTTCACTTTGCTTGGCTCATACCTGTTCTTCCTCAAGCTCTCAACACCTCTGGCTTCTTGAGGAGTTAGGACAAATTTAACTAAAACATGTTAAAATCAAGTATCAGCTGCCCTGTTACAATGTGCATTCTTCCATGTCTGGCTCGCAAATAGTTGCAGATTGTGACAGGGTAACTGCTGCCTTATTTTAACTCCCGGCTACATTTTTTGCCTTTTACAATCTGCCTTTTAACATGTTTTATTCCCATTTTGTCTTACCTCATAAAAAAACATCATGATATGGTGAAAGTTTGAGAAAGAAAAGGAAGTTAACATTATCAATGTGAAAATGTTGATACATGACAAGTTAACAATGTTGTAGACACACTTTCATGAGGTAATAATTTCCATATGTACCCTGATAAGACAGATTAATTGCTACTCTATTGATAACAGTTCATCAGTTTATAAGTAAAATTGCTGATACGTTGTCTTAATGCAGTATTTCGAAAATAGCATGTAATTTGGTGTTGTTTTGTGTACATAAGGGTATAATACAATTCATCTACAGAGTTCTTAAATGTCTAAATATGCAGTTCCTTTTTTATAAGAGAAAGACATCAATATCACATGGCTACACTCAGCATGATGTTAAGTTACAAGCAAACACATATTTGTCATTACTGAAGTCCCTCAGCCTGCCATTATGACTGATGTTTTTTTTTCTTCATAATTTTTCTCAGTTAACTCCAGGCGATTTCTGAGATGGTACCTTTAACATACACTTTCACATGCTTTTTGTGCCCTTCTTCCCATTCTTGTATTTCACCTCCCAGCCACAGTTAACCTAAGGATACAAATAAGCTGTAAATCACCACCTTTTTCGCGGTTCCCACAGACCTGGAAAATCTGGAAATAAACTTAGGAGTGGAAAGTAAAAAATTTAAAAAAGGAAGAAAAGGACAGGGAATTTGAAAAATATCTAAACTCCATGAAAAGTAGAGTGCTTTTTTGGTAAGTGCCAGAATTTTGGAATGAGAAAAATCCACTTAAACCATCTGCTTGGTGAGAAATATTCTACATGATATTTTTTCGGTAGTTTCTGGATGTTCATATTGAACACTGTTGAATAAACATTGTAGTTTTGAATGGCTAGTGCAATTTAACATTTAAAACTAATGTTGCCTGCTCAGTGGCAAAGTGTTAAGGGGTCAACTTTTGATCTTGCCACTGAAATTCCAGGGTTGAATGCCAACCTGGGTATGGGTATTCTTAGTGAATATCCCTTGCATCAATATCGTCTAATCATCACTCATCCTCATCATCGCAGTTAGACAAAAGTGGCAGTAAAGCAATGTAAAATAATAAAAATACAAATACATGTACAATACTTGGTTGTAAGCATGTTAAAGTATCACAGCCAGTGTGTGTACTGGTCTGGAAAATGTGGAAATCTTACTTTTTCTGGAAAAAATCAACGTTTTTGAAGTAGTCCACTTAAAGTAAGTTTTTTGACAAGAAAATGTAAAAAGGATGTGCAAGAAATTTAAAATTTATGGTGGACAAACTGTAATTCAATTTTATCCACTGAGTGTTACTGGTGGCCGAGGTGGCTCAGTCGGTAACGTGTCTGACTACCATGCCCAGGTTCGATCCCCGGCCGGTTCAAATCCAGGAACTTTTCTAACGTTGGAAGCAGTCCCGGTGCCCACCCAGCGTCGAATAACATGGGTACCTTGGGGAAACCCTGGGGCATGAAGGCGGTCAGGGGCATGGTGCTGATCACATCACCCCCACTCACGACCGGATCAAGAAAGTGTGGGGCATTACCCCCACACCCCCTATACGCCTTCATGCCGTGCTGCTAAGTGCAGGGGAACACTTTACTTTTTTTTAGTGTTACTGGTAGTTACAGTAGAAATTGTATATTACATACTCTAGGATAGATCATGTTTGAACTATTTTCATGCACAAATCTAATACATTAAGTGGCTATGGAAATTTCCTACCTTTTTACAATTTTTGATTGTGTTTGGTACATATTAGGATTAATAGAGATACTATTACTAAATTTTACTATAATTATGTATTATTTATGCTTTAATTCTTATGCTATTTCATAAAAAAAAACTGTTAACCATAAGTCAATACATAAAAGCTCACTCCTGACACCCTTTCCCAACAGTCAATTTGTATTCAGTTTCCCTTCTTATCACTTTTATATGTGAAGTGAATATTCTAAAAACTTGGTTAATTTGGATTCTAAGTGTGGTGTTAGATATAATAGTGACCTTCTTACACAAATGTTTAAATACATGAATTGCCCTAATGGCTATAGTGTGGAAAATTTTGGGATCTTGATCTGGAAAAGTCTGGTTATTTTGTTTGTACAAAATTGTAGACATGCTGACAGCACGGTCTTGAAATTTGTAAATTTTATAATTGCCTTCAAAATTTGGAAATGTCATGGAATTTGTTTTTCCAAAATCACTGGGAAGCTTGTTTACATAATGGTTAATCTTCCTTACTCCCCATATTTCTAGATTCACAGAAAGAAGAACAGTCAAGCTCAGATACAGGAGATGAAATGCCATCCAAAGGAAAATATTTACCCATAAATGACATGAATTTGGAGCAACTGTGCAAAGAGGTAAGTGTGTTTTAAAACTGTAAATAACAAAGGTACTTTAATTGCTTTGTTTTTTTGTATATAGTATAAAAGTAAATTTGTTTTGAAGGAAGCTATTTCTCAAGTACATTGACCACATAGTATGTTCAAAATGAACATGAATGAAATGAAATCTCAATGAAATATTTATATTTCTTGATGGCCTAGTTCTGGATCGTAATAAAGTGTTCCTGGGCTGAAATACCAGTCATAGGATTAGAAAGACACAAACTTATTATAGGACTATGTCAGCCTAAATTTTATGTGAAGGCACAGCCAAAGACAAATCCTATTTTGCTAATTTTCTCAACCTGAAATCAAGTTAAGGACAACATTCCTTATGTTCTTTATGTTAAATAAAAAATGATGTTTTAACCCAAATCACTTTGGACCATTTTCCGAATAAAACAAAGAAAAGAGGTGAGATGAGCACGTGGAACATTTTTTATCCTCTTTTAATCTACTTGTCTTCATGAAGACCAAAAGTGTTCAGGGTTGAAACAATGACTAATTATTATTGTGATAGAAGTGGTAACAATGATATGGACTAACTTTAATGAAACTTGTTTTGATTTAGGTATGGCCAGCATTAGCTGTCATAGGTGGTGTGGATCGTGGGTTGAGGGTTGGAGGACAGTGTATCCATAAGCCAACTGGTAAGAGAGCCATCATTCTAGGAACACTAAAACAAGGGCTTGCATCTGTCAAAGTCCAGTGGGATGATTCAGAAGCAAGTGTTGGGTAAGTCGATTCTTTTGTTTTATTTTTAGTGCAGAACTGAAATTGATGTATTGGTATTGGCTCAGATTTAATCACTGATACTAGCCAATAATTTTCTGTAGAGCTGTGCTGAAGCTAGGGCTAAGCCAGTACCGATGCTGATGTATAAATATCAGTTTGGATGTAACTATTTATACTAGTTGATCCCAGGTCATTGGCTGAGTACGCTACGTGATGACTTTTGATTATGCCACCAAAGTGTGCAGTTTTGAGTCCCAGCCTGAACATGTGTGTTCTTTTGATTGTCCCTTCATCAATTTAATTTAATCACCAATCATCCTCATTGTCATGATTAGCTAAAAGTGGCAGAAAATCGATGTAAAATAGCAAGAATATAAATGCAGATACTGGTTGGTTCTTTCCCAGAGTCTGGGTATCTCGCAGGGTTAGTAGAAATGCTGCTCGGCACATATGCGGACATTTCTGTGAAAATGGATTTTGTGCATATTTTGAACTTCCAATGTAATTCTTTGAAATTTTGAAAGCACAATTTTAGTAAATTAATGCAGTTATATTGCAATGGAATGCTTATATGTTAATGTTAATCAATATTCTGAAAACTTCTAATTGTTAATCTTCAAGAATGAGTGAGAGTAGTGATTTTGGCTGTCCTGTCTGATGCTGATTTTCAATTCAGAAATATCAGCCAAATTGGCATATCGGAACCAGTATTGGTAAAAATTCAATATTTAAACTGATTCCAATACTTAAAGTTTCATTGAAGATATATTGTTCATATTTTTTCACAATATATTGCTTTATTGTTCTCCTGAAAGGAAGAAAATTCCATTCAGTAATTGGTTTCTTTGAATTTGTCTAGCACAAGTGATTTGAGAAGCTCCTAACAGGGTCAATTGACATCTTGTGGATTAAACATGCATCCTGTATTAATTGTATTTGTGCAAGGTGGTTCAATCACATAATCAAACTATTATTCTTCAATTTAGAGTATTCAAAAAAATATCCCATCTGTGTATTTAATTGTGCAAATGTATCATTGTTAGGATTGAGTGAATGTTGATACCATTATATCAGTAGTAGCTGATTGACACCTTCTGATACTACTGGCAATTGAAATTTAATCACCAATACAAAACCGGCTGATACTTGTATTGTATATTGATACAGAAATTACTATTTTAATATGCATGCATTTTATAATTATTTACATATCTCTAAGTAATATTGATTTTTGTCCCATTTCAGTGATGCTCTTCTGACTAGCTTAGAACCATGTGAACCTCTTTCATTTTGCACTCAGAAACTTACTGGTATTTCTGCAGATGTTTTCCATCAAATTACTCGGCTAAGTGGTGTAACAGATGAGGTAAATATTTCCGTTAAAGCATGTGCTTTATTTTAAATTATAAATTTGTTCTTACGAGGGATGTTCATATAGTAATAATTTTTACTTCTTATTTGCAAGCTTGTTTTCAAGAATTTGCACTGTGTGGTCCTTAAGCTCTCGGATTGGTACACTTTCTGCATTAGTAGTTCTATGGAACACTGATAGAGAGCCAGATAACCAAGATGGCGCAGCCCGTGGAGCCAGCCGAAGTTCAAGGTGTGATTGGCTTCTTGTTCTTGAAAGCAAAAATTGCAAAAGAAATCCTCGATTAACTAGTGGTGATGTACAGAGGGCATGCTCAATCATATGACACAGTGGTAATGTGCATAGAAGGTTTCAGTCTGGCGCAGCAAGTCTGCAAGATGAAGAATGCAGCAGATGACATTCTCTCTTGAAGGAATCTGGAATTGTGAAGAAAGTGGAGTCCCTAATGTAGTAGACCGTCATATTACCAATGCAGCCATCGTAAGTGAGGTGAACTTTATTTAGGGATTTGTATTTAACATAATACTGACAAATGAAATGCAGCTTCTCCATGACAACTGCCAGCCCATTCTGCTCAGGAGACAATGACTCATGCAGACACTTTGGGTTTTGAAGTTCTCCCTCACCTCCATATTACCTGGACCTTGAACCCAGCAACTTCTTATTCTTTCCAAAAATGAATAAGGCATTTAAATTATGATGATGATGTCATTTCTTTGGTGAATGACTTCCTGGACAGCCAGATGCATCTTCTACATTGGCATTCACAAGTTGGTACATCGATGGGAGAAGTGTGCTACAACAATGGTATTCACAAGTAGGTACATCAATGGGAGAAGTGTGTCACCCTGTGTGGAGTTTATTTGAAGAAATACTTATTTATTCACAAAGACACTACTGTATTCTTTCTGGGCAATAATTATTACTTCATAAGTGTCCCTCGTATATGGATGATATTTGTCTCATTCAAATATACACTAATCTTGAAATATGGTTTGAAATTAACTTCTGTGTATGAAATACAGTAATAATTATATGGTGACTTCCTACCATATTCATTACCTATCGTTTATTGCTGGCCTAAGTTACCACACACAATATATTCACAGTGAGTTTAAATGTGTGAAAAATGTAGACTGTAGTTGGTATGCTTAATTTCAAGCTAGCTTACCAAATGTCACTAGATGTTTAATTTTTTTATTGGGTAACCTATAAATTAACAATCACAATGACAATTCTGCAATTATCTTACAACAGCACATTCTCCTTGTTTCTGCATAAAATTATGCAAAATAAAGTGCATATTATAAAAATATATTTAAAACCAAAACTCATAACCAGATATAATGAAATGGCTGAAGATACTAAAATTTAAACTTTTCCAGTGTCTTGTGTGTGATTCCTATTTCCTTCTCATTTGCTATATACTCCTTCTGTCCCTCCTTTCTTTCATTCACTGTGTATATAAGAACAGTAACAAGTTGGTGGAATAATGTGCTGTTGAAAGGACATATTAGTGATGGACTGATATGAATTTTTTGTCTATAGTAATAAAATACCAATATAATTTTTACCAGTAACTGATAATCTGATGATCTATCAGAAAGTTTCAAATGTTCCAAGAACACCCTGAATTATTCATTCTGTCACTCAGTGCAATAGGTTTATGTCTTATAATAATAATAATAAAAATTGTAAAAACTACATATTTTGGCATTAATTTACAAAACTATAGTATAGGAATTATGTGGGTGTGCTGAAATGTAATGCCTCCTATTTCTTTTTATTGGAAAACAGTTGAATTTATTTGAATAAATGAAATACAAGTAACTTTCTAGAACTTTATTGTCCATATATACACAATTACTTTTCCACATAATTGCCGTGGCGATCAACATACGTCTGCCAATGAGAGACCAGTTTCTTAATGCCGTCACTGTAGAATTGTTGATCTTGATGACTGAGTCACAGCCTCACTTCTGTTTGCACTGCTTCATCAGAATCAAAGTGAACTCCTTAAGCTTTGGAAACAGATGAAAATCTGATGGAGCCAGGTCAGTGGCTAAAGTCCAGTCTCTTCTGTTGCATGTCAGGAGAGAGCTTCTGAGGCACCCACCGTGCACAAGTTTTAGTTATCCCAGATCTGTAATTTTTCCTGCACTCACTCCTGTGATATGTCAGAATTGAATAAAAGCTCTGCCTGGGATATGCGATAATTCTCTCTAATGAGTTCCGATGACGTTCGTAAGTTTGTCAGTAAATGACCTTCCATTCATTCTTTTTTTTTTTTTTTTTTCTTGTCACACATGTTGAGAGTTCCTTGCCTGTAGTTTTTATTACGAGCACAAACAACCCAACATCGTACAGTACTAATGTCTACCTATTCATTCCCATAAAAAGCCTTCATTCTACGATGAATGTCAATTGGAGGCACATTTTCTGCAGTTAGAAACTCTATCACCGCTTGGTGCTTTGGGTGCACCGACATAGTGTGGTTACATGTTACAATTTTCCTTACTATAGTTCAGCACCCCCTGGCAATAGAAGTTTAATGGAGAAGTGGGAAAGTCTGATGAGTACAATGTAAGGTTGCTCAAAATCAAAAATATGTTTGCACCATAACAAAAAAAATAAAAAATAGGAGGCATTACTTTTCAGCATGCCTCGTATATTTATATTCCAAAAAAAAAAATAGGGATAGGATATATTATTTGGTACTAGATTGTATCAACTGATATAGGGATATCAGTAAAATTACCAATATAATTTGTTAAATCTATAAATATATCTATAAACTTAATGCAATATTCTGTCATTTTGTTATATTTTTTATGGATATAAACATATAATCTACATCAGGTTTTTTTAAAGTAAATGTCTAAATATACAGCTTCTTTTACATTGAAGTAACTTGCATTTATTAAGGAGGTCAATGAACCATTTAGGTTCTTCACAGACCATTTTGAATTTTATATTGGATTGTTATCTGTAAATTTTATATCAGTAATTTATCAGTATTGGCCAAAATTTCATATTGGTCCAACCCTACTAAAATGACATAGTTTTGCGCAGGCTATTCAATAGGGTGACTACCATTCTGGCAAACCTGGAATTCCTGGAAAAGTATGGGAATTTACTGCAAAAGTCAGGGAAATTTACTCTTTTTCTGGAAAAATCACTTTTTTTGTTGTTATTTTTGTACAGGGTGTCATATTAATGGTGCTCAGGGACCACAGAAACATATAGAAGACATCAAAACAAACAACTTTTCTCAGTAACATTTTTCTCATTGATGCATCGTATCGGTGCTACAGTTGTACAAGAAAGCCTGTTTTGCTGCCTGAATGCTGGCAACCCAACACAACATTTGATCGCATTTGTGATGACATTTTCTGTCGTAAAGCGGTGTGTGCCAGGGTTGCCAGGAATACACATATTGTGTGAAAAATGACATAGCTACAACTAGCCACATTATGTGTCGTAAAACAAAGCGAGAAAACACAGGAATGATATGAAACATGGTAGAAAAACAACATATTCAAAAGGAAAGGGTAATATCAGATTCTGTCTCATAGCCTACAACGATGCTATTTATGGTTTAGAATGATTAGTATTTTGTGTATTTTTGCCTATAAAAATTATTGAATTTTAAATGAAGATAAATTGATATGTGTTTACAGTTTACATACATCATTTCCTTTTGTATGAGCTTCACCCCATTCATACATATATTTTGTTTCCTTCCGTTTACTTTCTTGGAGCGTAATAAACACCATTGAATGATTATGAGATTAATGTACTTTCACCAAAAGTGATTCTGATATCTACAAAATCCTTTTGTACATTATTCTACGAATTATTTAGATTAATTTCATGTGTGAAGCATATTGTACTTCAGGCTTTGTGCTAAATACATAAGCATTTCTGGTAAAATTAATTTTTAATGTCATTTGATGCAAATTATTTTTTTTTTCTCCTTGTCTCTGACCACCCATCCTTTTTTCATCAGGCATTAGTACACACACTGAGCTACCTATATATAAAATTCGGGAGAAATTTGAAGTGGGGACAATGCATGAAATTTGCTGTTGAAGTTAGTAATTTGTTTTTCTAAAAAAATATATAAAATTAGTTGAGTACGCAGAATTTCATCAAGGGGGGTGTTTATTTCTAAAACTGTTTATCCAAATTTTATTATAGTTTTATTATACAGGGTGGCTCAATAAGTCACTTAACACCCCCAGTACAAGGCCACTGCGGCCTGGGACGTGAAAATTGTGATGACCAATCGTTATCAGGCCAAGGGGGAACCACATTGACGTCACCCGCATGGTCGGCAGCCATCTTGATGCCCGCCATCTTGAATTCAACTTCAGAATTTTAAATGGGAAGGGGGTCGTGCGACATATCAAAATGGGCTAGAATTTCACCAGGAAAACAACTGTGACATTTGTTTTCACCTAAATTTAATTGTTGCAGAGTTAACAATACCAGAAAGTTATGGTGCAATAAGTCACTTAACACCCCCAGTACAAGGCCACTGCGACATGGGACGTGAAAATGGCGATGACCAATCGTTGCCTGGCCAAGGGGGAACCACAGTGACGTCACCCGCATGGTCGGCAGCCATCTTGATGTCCGCCATCTTGAATTCAACTTCAGAAATTTAAATGGGAAGGGGGTCGTGCGACATATCAAAATGGGCTAGAATTTCACCAGGAAAACAACTGTGACATTTGTTTTCACCTAACTTTAATTGTTGCAGAGTTAACAATACCACAAAGTTATAACACATGCTCAATATGACGTCCCTCTTGCGCAACACACACGTGTATTCGTCTCTCCCATGACCTTACCACATTCTGAAGAACCTCAGGAGTTATTGCAGTACAGACATCCACAATGCGTGTGCGCAAGTGGGCCAGATCCCTGATTTTCGTAGCATACACCATGGCTTTCAGGTGTCCCCAGAGGTAAAAGTCCAATGGTAACAGGTCAGGTGAGCGTGCAGGCCATTCCACAGTCCCTCAGCGACCAATCCAGTGTTGAGGGAATTGTTGATCCAGGTACTGACGGACTATCATCCCATAGTGCGGTGGAGCACCATCTTGCTGGAACCATTCAGGATAGCTCCCATCCTCGGACAGTAAGGATGGTAAGATCTGCTCCCGTAGCAGAAGCAAGTAGCCCTCTGCATTTAAGTTGCCCTCAATGAAAAATGGACCAACAAGTCGGGAACCCCAAGTACCACACCACACCATTAGCTTCCCGCCTCCCGTCACCTTGCTGGGATCTGTCCAATGTGGATTTTCGGGTGACCAGTACCGCAGATTTTGCTTATTCACCTCTCCCGACACATAAAAATGAGCCTCATCACTGAACAGAATCTTGCTACCGACGGCAGGGTCACGTTGCAGTTGTGCTATAGCCCACTCACAAAACTGCAAACGCCTGTCTGGATCGTCCTCACTAAGGTGCTGCTGCAGCTGTATCTTATACGGATGCCAGTGGTGGTCACGTACAATCCTTTGAATTGAACCCCTGCAGACACCTCTTTCCAGTGCCAGTCTCCGTGTGCTACGTGTTGGGGACTTTGCAAATGATGCCAACACCGCTACAGCAGTACCCTCATCCGTGGCTGTTTTCGGACGTCCATGTCGCGGCTTGTCATCCACAGATCCAGTATCTTGGAACTTTGCCAGCAACTGTCTGACGGCCACATGTAACACCGGTTGTCTTGCAGGATTGCGGTTATTGAAGTCTGCGGCAATGTCACGCGTACTTCTCTCCCCTGACATCAATATGATGGCAATCCCATCCTCACGTGTTAGTGGCATTTTCTTTCAGATCAGTGAAAAAGGAAATATGCTACTCTTGACACGATCAATTCACATCATCACTCTTTTAAACTTTTATGTAAAGACAAAACACAATCGTAATTCCCATGCCAACCAATACTACAAGATATGTACATACCGGTAAGTCAATATCCGGACATTTTCAGTGATTGGTCTAACAATAAATACCATATAATCACATACTAACGATTATTTGAACAATAAACATTTAAGCAAGAAGGAAAGGACGTGTCACTCTCCCATGCGGAAATCGCCCTTAAATTTAAAGTTAGGTGAAAACAAATGTCACAGTTGTTTTCCTGGTGAAATTCTAGCCCATTTTGATATGTCGCACGACCCCCTTCCCATTTAAATTTCTGAAGTTGAATTCAAGATGGCGGACATCAAGATGGCTGCCGACCATGCGGGTGACGTCACTGTGGTTCCCCCTTGGCCAGGCAACGATTGGTCATCGCCATTTTCACGTCCCATGCCGCAGTGGCCTTGTACTGGGGGTGTTACGTGACTTATTGCGCCATAACTTTCTGGTATTGTTAACTCTGCAACAATTAAATTTAGGTGAAAACAAATGTCACAGTTGTTTTCCTGGTGAAATTCTAGCCCATTTTGATATGTCGCACGACCCCCTTCCCATTAAATTTCTGAAGTTGAATTCAAGATGGCAGGCATCAAGATTTCTGCCGACCATGCGGGTGACGTCAATGTGGTTCCCCCTTGGCCTGATAACGATTTGTCATTGCCATTTTCACGTTCCATGCCGCATTGGCCTTGTACTGGGGGTGTTAAGTGACTCATTGAGCCACCCTGTAGTTTAATTACAGTCTAATTACTAATACTATTAGTATTAATGCTGCTTCTGTTAATAATACCCCACCACCAGTACTACTATTACTAATACTACTATTAAGTAGTGGAGATCTATATAAATATATTTATGAAAGCAATAGGTCAAAATTACTTTCTAGTCCTTTGATTTTTAACAAATTCAAGGAGCATCTCAACTTTTTTGCAACATAATTCTCTAGTCAGCAGGTATTTGTATATGATAGGTAAGATATTTTAAGTGTGAAGAAAATCCATGAGAACAAGCAAATATATTAAAACAAATTGAAATAATCAAAGTATGGAACTAACCCCGGATGATGAAGAGGCATGATGTAGAATTCACACACCCTATACATGCTCAATTCCACTGAGTTTATTTTTGTCTTCAAAGGTTTTCAGTTTGAATTGATCTTTTAGGCTAAGCAGAACTGGACCTGCAGTTTAAAGTGGGATACGAACCACTGTTCAATGTGCCTCCACCAGTTACCAAACCCGGAACCCCTTGACAAGGTGACAACGTTACCACTACACCATTGGGGTAACCCTCATTCAAAAGTCAAGTTTTTACTTGTACGTGATTCACAAAGCACCTCTTCAACATTATTTGGTGACGTGGCTATCAATTCAGCATCACTTGATAGTTCGCAAGGGGACCAGGTGCCGGGAAGAACATTCACAATAATGTCCACACTGCGACGAAGCACTTTCCAGTGGTGTAGAATTTCATTAATTCTTCCAAGAGTCACTATGAGATTGTTTGCAAAATAAAATGCAAAATTGAACTTTGTGGTTGCTTAAATTGGTTAGACATATTGACGGGATCCCAAACGACACTGTAAAGATTTATGTTCAAATGAAGAACGTGCCATTAGCACTCTGAAAATTTACTATGAACATGCATGATAATTCACATCTGGATTGTCTTGCTATTCTTACAAACAAAACATTTCACAATACTTAAGCTCATTGTCGTTCGAATTCAGAAATTCAAATGGACTGCGGTGCACAATGGAAGGCACACTGCTGACTCTGTATTCTTGTCGGCAACCTAACCTTTGTCTACATTAGCCACTTACAATGAACCAAGAACTGTTTACACTGCATAAAACTATACATAAAATTACATGGTTATTGATACATTCATCTGAAACCTTATTTAAATGTAAGGTTACACTATTCTGAACAAAAGAAAACAAACTTGAAGTTTCTATGGCAAACCTGAGGGAAAATACAATCATTTTTAGTGAAGTGAAGCTGCATGTGGCGTGTACAGAGATTTTGAGAGGCACACAACTTCTGAACCCCTTGACCAGTTTTTAAAAAATTGTCATTTTTTAAAATCTGCATCAAAAGTTCTATAAGTACGAGGCGTATTTTTAAAGTAAGTACCGTTTTGATATTTCGCCGCTACAGCACTGCGGTCGGTGTCCCGTGCATGTGCACTGTGTACCTACATCTGTTGGCAAGCCACAGACGCCATTGCGGCAACAATTGATCGTGTATACATTTGCTTTTGCGTATTTAACCTTTTGCCGCACAAGGCCTTTTTCACATGTAAGCCTCTATTGCCCGAGCCGATTTTGAGCAAAATGCAGAGTTTCAATTAAATGAGTGTAGATCGGAGACTAATTGCCCTAGAGAGATGAGTGATATACCGTTGTACGCGGAATGAACCAGAGATTCAGACTATATGAATTTTTTGCAAATTCGGCATATATGTGGTGGGGGGAGGGGGCTAACTATAAAAATTCCAAAATTTCGGAAAAAAAAATTTGGTTCCCCCACCCTCCCCCCAAGAAAAAAGTACATGACAGTGTCAACATGCACATGGAAATGATCGCTGACATGGAAATGATCGCTGACAAGTAAGGAACACAAAAATATTTGCATTATTATCATATGATCAATGTAACTTGAGTTGTACCCCCAAAAGGAATGGTCGGCACCCCACTGATTCAAGCTTCAAAATGCAGCGGTACCTTGAAATGACTATAGCTCAGAAACTAAAAGCCCTAGCGATATGAAAGATATACCGTTGTACGCAGAATGAATCACAGATTTAGACGATATATAATTTATGCACATTTGGCGTATATATGGAGGGGGAAAGGGGGGAAATCCCCTGAAAATACTTTTTTTAAAAAATGGGGTTTCACACACCCACGCCCCCTCCCCGAAAAAAGGATATGAAAAGTTCAAAATGCACATAGAAATTATTGCTGGCATGTAAGAAACAGAAAAATATTTGCATCATTGTCTTATGACCAATGTAACTTGAGTTGTACCCCCAAAAGGAATGGCCACTGATTCAAGCTTCAAAATGCAGCGGTACCTTGAAATGACTATAGCTCAGAAACTAAATACCCTAGAGATATGAAAGATATACCGTTGTACGCAGAATGAATCACAGATTCAGACGATATATAATTTATGCACATTCGGCGTACATATGGAGGGGGAGAGGAAGGAAATCCCCTCAAAAATACTTTTCTTAAAAAAAATGGTGTTTGCCCCCCACCCCACCCCCCCACCCTGAAAAAAATGTCAAAATGCAGATAATGCAAAATTTATTAAAATTTGGTGTATATATGGAGGGGAAAGGGAGAAAACCCCCAAAAAATATTTTAAAAAATTGTCACCACCCAAAAAATGTCCTCGCACTTGGGCACAAAATGACACCTACGCACAACATTCATGGACGAAAAGCTAGAACGTAGTAAAAAATGAGTGCCAATTTTTGCAGCTGCTTGAAATTCTATTTTTAGACAATGCTGGGTAACCCCTGTTGCCACTTGTGAACACTTGTGCTAAAAAAACAAAGGTTTCCTTCAGCACGTTTCGAAATTCCATTCTCACAACGCAGACCCCCCCCCCCCCTCCTGCTTGCGCCCTCATGGAAAACTTTCATTTTGACATCGGATACTGATAAACAAGATTCCTTCGAATGCACTTAGCAGGAGGGAGTGAAAAGCATTGCTTTAGAACAACAAAGCCGGTGTTCCTTTGTTGGCAAAAAATTGACCTTGAAAAGAGACTCAAAAGAGAAGTCCCTTTTCCCACCTTTCCCTGCCTTTCCCCCTCCATTTTCATGAAGACAAAAAAATGCATAAACCATTTCTGTTAAATACATGTGTTAGGAACAATATAAAAAAATAAAATCGAAATTCTAGCCAAAAATAGAAAAGTTATAACGTAAAAACTATGACCTTTACACAGCGTCTCGATCGAGACGCTTGAATCCGTGAGGGTTACTTTTGGGTATCTCGTTCGAGACGCTTGGGCGGCAAAAGGTTAAAATGCCTCCGCCGATTGAGAATCCCGCTGACTGTGAAATACGTGCTGTTATTCGTTTTCTTAGTGCTAAAGGTATGAAAGCAGTTGAAATTCACAGTCAGATTTGTGGAGTGTACGGACAAAACATTATGAGTGATGGAATGGTATGCAAATGGGTAAGGACTTTCAAAGATGGTCGAAAGGGTGTTCATGACGAGGAACGGAGTGGGCGACCCTCAGTGATCACCGTCGATTTGGTGCAGAAAGTCGACGAAAAAGTGAAAGAGAACAGATGCTTCACGATTTCTTCATTATCAGAGGAGTTCTCTGAAGTTTCAAGAAGTGTTACCTATGAAATTGTTACCGAACGCTTAAATTATCAAAAATTGTGCTCACGATGGGTACCAAAAATGTTAACCGAGGAGCACAAAAGCAAACGTTTAGGTAGCACCTTGACTTTTCTTGTGCGTTATGAAGCTGAAGGTGACGTGTACTAAAGCCAAATTGTCACAGGCGATGAAACATGGGTGGCCTACGTTACACCCGAAACAAAACAACAATCCATGGAATGGCGGCATTCAACATCGCCCAAGAAAGTGAAGTTTAAGCAGATGATAGCCTCAAAATGGCCGTGTTGCAGTGGCTGTCAACTGAGGCAGCAAACTTCTATGATAAGCTTGTTGTTCGATATGATAAGTGCCTTAATATTGGTGGCAATTATGTGGAAAAGTAGATAAAAGTGTGGTCTTTCATGTAACAATAAAATTGTTACAAAAAGTTTACTTCTTTTTTGTACATATCAAAACGGTACTTACTTAAAAAATACGTATATTGAATTTCATCAAAATCTGGAATGGTGGGTGACATGACCTGGATGATTTGGTCATTTTAATTTTCATTTGTATAATTGATAAATTTTATACAAATTAGGTTCTAATTTTGTTGAAAAATTATGCTTCAGTTGGATATCCTGAGTAGTATTCATGATGGATATGGTAAACGCAGTTTAAAATTACTTACATAAAATTTAGAAATTTCGTGCTTCTGCGTTGCACAATTTAAGGTAAAATCCAATAATTTCACCAAGACTACGCCATCTGGAGCGGAGATGGTACCTCGTCACTGCATTGTTTGTTCCCAGGTCTCAGTAGTTGCAATTTCTCCCAGTCGGCGTCACTGGCATGTGTATCCTGGTTTGCGTCGTCTGCTTCCTGTTGTCAGGTGGTGCTGCCGGTTGGGGTGCTGGGCTGTGCTGCCCCCCAACCACCACCCAGTGATATTTCATTGTTATATACCTGTACTGGGATTTAATAAAATTGAATATTTGGAAATCTGAAATTGAATTGTGGTTAAGATTTGTTCACTTGTTTCTTAAGAATTACATTCTTGTATGCTTGAAGTTTTGTAAAAAAAAAATATTAAATAGAGTTATGTCACCATTCTCCGTATAGGATGAAGTCTGAAGCATTAATTTTTGCATGCATTAATAATTAAAGCAAGTCTAAATCTCTTGTTAAAGTACAACTTCAGTTTTCATCATAACAGACCTTGTGGTAAGGGGTTTTCATTGAATAAAAATATCTAATTTCTTAATTTTGCAACTATACCTGAGTAGGTGGCGATTAAATCAATGTTAAGGAAAAAAGGGAGAGAAGGTCAAGAAAAAGTCAAGAATTTTGGATTTGTTATTTTGATTTACCACTTCTATGTTGCATTTTTGGGGGATCTTCTCCTTGTTATCTTTACATGTACAGTGAATATTCAAAAGCTTGGTCATGTGAGAGTATAAGTGTGAGCGTTTAGCTAAACTATAGTGACCTTCATAGACAGATGTTCATGTACATTAATAGCCCTAATGAATTGATCTGAGAAAGCTTGAAAAGTAAAGTAATTTTTAAAAACTCCTAGACATTATGCATTAGTCTCTGCGAGACATTTGTGCACACCCCCGATACATGAATACTCTGGAAAACTATTAGCATGTATCAGTGATTAAATTCCAATCAATATCTGTTGAGCTCTAATTACAATTTATTTATTTACAGCTCTTAGGTCCTTGGTGTGAGGCAGCACTTGTAGATGCAACTTCACCAAAAAGCTCAAACCAACCTATACCAGGCAGTCAAGATGAGAAGCATAACATCAACCCTATTCTGAGCTCGGTGTTTGGCTGTTCTGATGAAACTAAGAACACATCAAATGTTTCTACCAGGACTGTTGAGTCATTGACCAATGAGATGGTGTGCAACATCATAGAAGAGGTAACAAAGAAGGGCAACAACGAGAAACCGCAAACAGGCCAGACAACTGTTTATTCATTTGACGTTCAAGAGGTTTCAAAAGTCTCTAACAAGAAATTTCTGGAACAGGAAGTGGTGTGTCTTTGTCTTTCCTTTCTCCAGTTCGCAGCATTGAAGACTTTGAATGCTTTACTGAGTTCTGGTAGATACTCTGAAATGTTGCTCATGCCGAAGGCCACGGGAAGTATCCTTACGAAGAAGGAGATGTCGGAAGATGATGAAATGCAGAAGGACAGTGCCAAGAAGAGTGCCTGCTTTGCTGAAGATGCTGCACTAAGAGAGTCCTTAAAGTGCCTAATGAGGTAAGTCCATTTGTATGTAATACCACTTTCGGTATTTCAAGATAATGGGTCGTGTTAATAAAAATGAACAGGTACACATGAGCATAAACTCAAATGGTATTTGTTTTTAGAATTGAGCATGTGCTCCATTTTAGTATGAATAAAAGCTAGAAGATTTTTAACAGACCTCTTCTCAGTCACATTGGAGTAGAGACTCCAACCAGAGACAGGGGAATTGGACTCCAACCAGAGATATAGGAATTGGACTCCAACCAGAGATATAGGAATTGGACTCCAACCAGAGACAAAGAAATTGGACTCCAACCAGAGACAAAGAAATTGGACTCCAACCAGAGACAAAGGAATTGGACTCCAACCAGAGACAAAGGAATTGGACTCAAATCACAGACAGAGGAATTGGATAGAAAGAGACAGAGGAATTGGATAGAAATGCCCTTCTACTCAGCATTGGCATGAAAGTAATTAGCTGCATGTGGCTTCTGTCATGTTGAGTCCTGAAGAAGCGTTAATCTGCAAACCTACAGAGAAAGGGAAATAATTTATCTCTCTCTATATTAAATACATATGTGAAGTGTATTTAAAGAATCCAGAATAAAACTTTAACTAAAACTGAAAGAGAGGCACAATTTTTCATATTAACTACATTATGTTACATTGTATCTAAAGATATCTGTTTGTCGGTTACGTGGAGATAGGTAATTAACTCCTTGAGCCTATCATCGAGCCGGCACTTTGTCATATCTACGTACTTGCCTCCACATGTGCAGGTGATCATGTAGATGCCATTTTTTGCATTGGGGTCAGTGTAATATAGTTTAAAATGGGTTAGGTGGGATGCTATGGAAGGAGAGGGTTGGTCTGCTATCTTGAAACTGTGCCTGGTTAGAACTTTTTGAATTTTCTTGGTTAGGCCAGGATGTTGAGGGAGACCCATCCATTTTTCTTTCGACTTTTGTTTCCGGGGGCGTGGCTGGTTCATTTTTCTTCTTTTGGTAGTGTCCAGGAGATCTAGGAGTTCCTGTCGGCTGTAACCATTGCTGATGCCAAGGGAGATGATATGATTGAATTCAGTTTGCAGGTCTTCAGGTTCCAAGGTAAGGTTGATGGCCCTCTGGAAGAAATTGATCCAAATGTTGTTTTTCTGCCGTGCAGAGTGACCGGAAAGTTTGTGGATGTATTGCGTTCCTGAGTTGGGTTTTCTGTACACATTGGTCTTGAATTTGTCATTCTTCCTGCTTATGTCGAGATCCAGGTTGTTTAGTATGCTGTCCTTTTCTTCCTCTGGTATGAAGTGGATGCTTGGTTTGGCCGAATTTAATAATCGTACAGCTTCTTGTAATTGCTCGTGGTTTTTGTAAAGAAGAATGGAGTCATCAGCATACCTTCTGTAACCAATTCCAGAAAGGAGGGGTGAGGACAAGACATTGGTTTCTATTGCATTCATAACTATGTTGGAGAGGATAGCAGAAAGGAGTTTCCCATGGCCAGGTCTTCCTCTTGATAGAAGTGCAGTGAAACCCCAATTTTATGTTTCCGGATTTTACATTTTCCCACATTATACATTCAATCTTCGTGGTCCCAACACAGCAAAACGTTATAAAATTTTCCTCAATTTTACATTTTCCTGCATTTTAAGTTTTTTCGGATTGGTCCCCTGAAAAACATAAAATCGAGGTTCCACTGTATTGGCCTTCGAACTGTAGGGCAGAGGTTTCCAGGCAAACTTTCAGCCCCTGAACCAATCATGCCGCAAGAAATAAAAGACGAAAGAAAAATGGATTGGCCTCCCTCAACATCCTGGCCTAACCAAGAAAATTCAAAAAGTTCTAACCAGGCACAGTTTCAAGATAGCAGAACAACACCCTCCTTCCATAGTCTCCCACCTAACCCATTTTAAACTATATTACACCAACCCCAATGCAAGAAGTGGCGTCTACATGATCACCTGCACATGTGGAGGCAAGTATGTAGGTATGACAAAGAGCCGGCTCGATGATAGGCTCAAGGAGCATGATCTTGACCACCGACATGGGAGGAGGAGAAGAACAGGCCTTTTCTGCCACCTTATAGACGTAAACCATACCATAGACTCAGCCAAAATAGTCATGCAAGCAAAATCCACATTGGAAAGGTTTTCAAAGGAAACTTACGCAAAGTGACCACAGCTGCCGACCTCAACACTGACCCCGAGGCCCTCAATAAAACCTGGCTTCCCTCTATCAGGAATATGTGCACCCAACCAACCTGCTCCTTCCCCACAACAAGAAACCAAGCACGGACCTCAAGTGTTCGCAAAAAAGACCGCCTGCACATGCGAACAAGCGCAGCTCCACGAGAGTGGAAACCGACGCTTGCAGTGACAAAACCCTGTTGCGCGGTAAAAGAAGGAAGCACTACGCCTGCACGGGAACGGCAGAAAGTGAAGGGACTACATCAACTAGCGCCTCCACGAGCACAAGCAGAAGAAGAAGGGACCACGCCGCCCACAGCAAGACAGTACACACCTGACGAAGCCACCAGACAGGTGGCAAATTCAATCGCGAAAGAAATGTATGCGGAAAAATGAAAAGTAAGTTTATCAGAGTTAATTACCTTTCTCCACGTAACCGGCAAACATATATCTTTAGATACAATGTAACATATGTCCAATTCCTCTATCTCTGGTTTGAGTCCAATTCCTCTATCTCTGGTTAGAATCCAATTCCTCTATCTCTGGTTTGAGTCCAATTCCTCTATCTCTGGTTTGAGTCCAATTCCTCTATCTCTGGTTTGAGTCCAATTCCTCTATCTCTGGTTTGAGTCCAATTCCTCTATCTCTGGTTATAATCCAATTCCTCTATCTCTGATTATAATCCAATTCCTCTATCTCTGGTTTGAGTCCAATTCCTCTATCTCTGGTTAGAATCCAATTCCTCTATCTCTGGTTTGAGTCCAATTCCTCTATCTCTGGTTTGAGTCCAATTCCTCTATCTCTGGTTTGAGTCCAATTCCTCTATCTCTGGTTTGAGTCCAATTCCTCTATCTCTGGTTATAATCCAATTCCTCTATCTCTGGTTTGAGTCCAATTCCTCTATCTCTGGTTGGAGTCCAATTCCTCTGTCTCTGGTTTGAGTCCAATTCCTCTATCTCTGGTTAGAATCCAATTCCTCTATCTCTGGTTTGAGTCCAATTCCTCTATCTCTGGTTTGAGTCCAATTCCTCTATCTCTGGTTATTATCCAATTCCTCTATCTCTGGTTTGAGTCCAATTCCTCTATCTCTGGTTTGAGTCCAATTCCTCTATCTCTGGTTATTATCCAATTCCTCTATCTCTGGTTTGAGTCCAATTCCTCTATCTCTGGTTAGAATCCAATTCCTCTATCTCTGGTTTGAGTCCAATTCCTCTATCTCTGGTTTGAGTCCAATTCCTCTATCTCTGGTTATAATCCAATTCCTCTATCTCTGGTTTGAGTCCAATTCCTCTATCTCTGGTTTGAGTCCAATTCCTCTATCTCTGGTTGGAGTCCAATTCCTCTGTCTCTGGTTGGAGTCCAATTCCTCTGTCTCTGGTTTGAGTCCAATTCCTCTATCTCTGGTTAGAATCCAATTCCTCTGTCTCTGGTTTGAGTCCAATTCCTCTATCTCTGGTTGGAGTCCAATTCCTCTGTCTCTGGTTAGAATCCAATTCCTCTATCTCTGGTTGGAGTCCAATTCCTCTGTCTCTGGTTTGAGTCCAATTCCTCTGTCTCTGGTTTGAGTCCAATTCCTCTATCTCTGGTTATTATCCAATTCCTCTATCTCTGGTTTGAGTCCAATTCCTCTATCTCTGGTTAGAATCCAATTCCTCTATCTCTGGTTTGAGTCCAATTCCTCTATCTCTGGTTTGAGTCCAATTCCTCTATCTCTGGTTTGAGTCCAATTCCTCTATCTCTGGTTATTATCCAATTCCTCTATCTCTGGTTTGAGTCCAATTCCTCTATCTCAGGTTAGAATCCAATTCCTCTATCTCTGGTTTGAGTCCAATTCCTCTATCTCTGGTTTGAGTCCAATTCCTCTATCTCTGGTTTGAGTCCAATTCCTCTATCTCTGGTTATAATCCAATTCCTCTATCTCTGGTTTGAGTCCAATTCCTCTATCTCTGGTTTGAGTCCAATTCCTCTATCTCTGGTTGGAGTCCAATTCCTCTGTCTCTGGTTTGAGTCCAATTCCTCTATCTCTGGTTAGAATCCAATTCCTCTGTCTCTGGTTTGAGTCCAATTCCTCTATCTCTGGTTGGAGTCCAATTCCTCTGTCTCTGGTTAGAATCCAATTCCTCTATCTCTGGTTGGAGTCCAATTCCTCTGTCTCTGGTTTGAGTCCAATTCCTCTGTCTCTGGTTTGAGTCCAATTCCTCTATCTCTGGTTAGAATCCAATTCCTCTATCTCTGGTTTGAGTCCAATTCCTCTATCTCTGGTTTGAGTCCAATTCCTCTATCTCTGGTTTGAGTCCAATTCCTCTATCTCTGGTTATTATCCAATTCCTCTATCTCTGGTTTGAGTCCAATTCCTCTATCTCTGGTTAGAATCCAATTCCTCTATCTCTGGTTTGAGTCCAATTCCTCTATCTCTGGTTTGAGTCCAATTCCTCTATCTCTGGTTATAATCCAATTCCTCTATCTCTGGTTTGAGTCCAATTCCTCTATCTCTGGTTTGAGTCCAATTCCTCTATCTCTGGTTGGAGTCCAATTCCTCTGTCTCTGGTTTGAGTCCAATTCCTCTATCTCTGGTTAGAATCCAATTCCTCTGTCTCTGGTTTGAGTCCAATTCCTCTATCTCTGGTTGGAGTCCAATTCCTCTGTCTCTGGTTAGAATCCAATTCCTCTATCTCTGGTTGGAGTCCAATTCCTCTGTCTCTGGTTTGAGTCCAATTCCTCTGTCTCTGGTTTGAGTCCAATTCCTCTGTCTCTGGTTGGAGTCTCTACTCCAATGTGACGGAGGTGAAATATTCATCCAGTTAACATATTTTTTTCTAAAGTTTACGTAAAATCTAAGAAGTGATTTATGTTCACCTGAAAAGTGCCCATATTGTAATTATTACATTTTACATACTTCATGTTTATTTATACTGTCCTAAACTTCTCTTCTTGTACTAACAGGTACATGGTTAATGCCAGCGTTCGTTCATGCCAGTTGCGTACAATTGTAAATTTTGGAGAGCTTGAGAGGGTGCAAACAGTATTGCACACAATGTACACCAAGGCAAAAGCAGAAGAAGTTGAAGGAATTAAGGAAACTGAGACACAGCTAAGGAGTTTAACAAACTCTAAAATAGCAGAAAGAAAAGAAACCAATTCAGCACCAATAAATCCAGTGGCACCCATACATCAGGTAAGTTAATAATGTTGTGCATAGAACAGCTTATATGAAGCCAGAGATTAGCTCTTGGATCAGCTAGTTTGAACAAGAGCCCAGGTCAAAATCCAGTCTTGTCACTGTTAATTACATAAGGCAACTTATTCCAAACAGTGTCGAATGTTTTGTAGAAACTTAGTGAAAAATGCAGGCTCAACCAGGACTGGAACATGTGTGTCTGGCAAAGTACAGTGATACTTCGATTTTACGTTTTTCAGGGGACCAAGCTGATAAAAACTTAAAATGCAGGAATATGTAAAATCGAGGAAAATTTTATAGCATTTTGCTCTATTGGGACCATGAATATTGAATGTATAATGCTGGAAAATATAAAACCGAGGAATGTAAAATCAGGGTTCCACTGTACACTGTTAACCAGCCTTGCCTAGTTTGATATTTACTTGTACTATTTTGCCTGTGAAAATTTATGTGCCAAAAACTTAATGCAATATTTTGTTTTAAGTAATATTGAATTTCACAGCACAAAAAAAAATCTGTTTTCAACTTCAGGAATTCAAGTTCCCCTAAATGTGCCTTGAAGGCACAGGTCTATATGCAAGGTTCCCACACACCTGGAAAACCTGGAATCCTCAGGGAATTAGAAAGAAATACAAATCTCAGGGAAAATCTTGTAATTGATTAATGGTTCCCAATAAAGCAAAACTGAGGGATTATAATGTGCTCCTGTCTGTGGATAATCCAGGCTGTTGTAGCATTTCTCTTTCAGCAAGGAACTCGTATCTATTTGTTTGTCTGTTTCTTGTTTTTAAATGTGATTCTAGGGCTGGTGACTAAGTGTATACCCTCATAAATTTTGCACTTTTTAAAATTTAATTAGCCGATTTCGATCTTTTACATGACGTAAAATATATTTCAAGATGTGGAAAACCCATAATAAAGATAACCTGATGTCTAAAGTTAACCAGTGTTCATCTGATTTCCCTTATTAGGGAGTAGTTTTAAGTTTTTCTTCCTTCTTTTTCTACAAAATAGTAAAAAAAATGGAGTGTCCTGTTTAGGGAAATATTTATTTTCTGCCATCTTTTGTGTACAATGTTGTTGATTGTGTATTTACTGCATTTAGAACAGAATTTTAAATATTTACTTACTAGTGCCATATATGAATTATGTACTGTTCATAAATACTTGTTCATATTTTAAGTTTTTGATCACGTTCAACTATTGTTATAGTCATGACATGACATATGAATTTTTACATGCCTCAAAAGCTCACATATGTGTGAAATGGAATTACTTGTAGGACCAGCAGATCTACATTAATATCATGTAGTGAAATAGTTTTCTCAACAGATATGCCAAAAATTGAATATCATGAGGTGAAGGGGAGTCGAATGGTGTATACTTATCCCCCCATCACACTGCACTTGCAACTGTCACTAACTTACCATTACGTACTAGCATTCCTCATTTCTTCATCTTAGATTAGGCTTGTTTTGTTCCTGTCATTATCACTGTCACTCATAATATTACCAAATCTAAAGCATGTTTTTCTTGAAGGATATTTGTAGAGTTGGTATTTAAAGGCTCAGGAAAAGTAAGTCTACTTTTCACACTAGTTTTAATCCCCGGTGGATTAATAACTTATTTTTCTTTTTTAAATCGGTACTAATAATTGTCACTTCATTTTTATATGTTTTAAAAATTCCAATAATTTGTTGGTCTTAACTATCATTGTACGCATTACAGATTAATTGATATTGAATCCATTTATAAACATCTATGAAAAGTGTGAAAATATTTCAATGTTTTATATCAGATATGTTAGAAATTGTTTCAGAGTTGTTTAAAGTTCTAGAATACTGGACATCTTTGTTCTTAATTACATGCAAAGAAGTGTAATTTTATTTTATTATTGAATTAATTTTGTTATTTGCATCAGAAAACAACAGTAATAAAGAAGGTGAGGATGGTATAGCTATGAGGGGAAATTGAGGAGGCCATTGTAAAATTATAGTAGTCATTTACTGTGCATTCATTACTCTGGAAAAAAATATGAGATTCTGGAAAACTCAGAGAAATCTCAGGGAAAATGGATTTGGAGTTTGCGTGGGAACCCTGTATATGCACAGGGAACTTTGACTTTACCTTACCTTACTCTTACCAGTTCCCACCGATACTGATACAAATACTTGAAAATTGTAAAAATTAAAAGTTGATCAAAAGATTGATTAATATTAGTGTATAACTATTCTATTCCAATTCTATGCATGAATTTACCAACAGTTTTGACTTAAGCTATTCAAGAATTACATCAGAATATTAAATTACTGTTGTGTAATCACAGAATCCAATTTTGCACACAGTACTGCTACAAAATAAATGGAAACTCATTTAACATAATTAGAGGATAATTAAGACTCTGTGAAAGTGTTATGCAACATTTGTGTGGATCTTATGATAGTTCAAAATGATAGAAAATTTTCAGCCTGTAAATAATTTCCAATCAATACTGATACATCTGCATCGGTATCAGCCCAGCCCTAGATAGAACTCAATTCTTGTATAAAATAATAGTAATTCCTATTTAATCACTATGCACTGGTACCAGTTAATGCAAACACATTAGTGTGAGTACACACAAATCATTCATTTGAGTTGAATGTTTTGCATGTGCTGTTTGCTGTTTGTATGAATATTTTGTGATCCAAAAATATCATCTTTACAGGGAAATGAAGTGATTAGAAGTTTTGCTCCAAGCAATTCAAAAACTTTAGCTTCATCGCAACGGATGTTACCAGCTCCCCCTTGCACTCTTCCTTTGTCCACGCTGTGCACATCAAGTTTCTCAGAGGTGTCATCCCCTCGTGGCTCTCCAAGGTCGATGAAGGCAACTCCACAGTCGGCACCACTTTTGAGGAGGATCCGTTCACCCTCACCACCACCACCTCCTGTTGCTGCACCACTGCTAGAGATGGGTTTTTCACTGAAACATGTTCTCAAGGCAATGAGTGCCACAGGTGAGTGACTGAACCTTCAATAATTATGATAGTCTATGTGGTTTAACTCTGTGCTCTTGAGGCCAAAACTGCGTAGGTGTTTACTAGGGCTGTGGATACCATTTTGAACTGATAAATGATACCAGTGCTTGAATACTGTAACAGTTTAAAGTTTTTCAGAATATTTATAAATATTAGGGATGAACTGATATGAAATTTTCTGATACCAATGAAGTACAATACAGCCTAGTAATTTTAGGTTTTTACCTTGCAAAATATAGTGTAGAGCTGAAAATTGGTGGAAAAGTTACTTTGAACTTACGTGAATAACATACTAAAATCCCAGGACTGTGTCAATCCAAAATGGTTGATTGACACATGATTTATTTCTTTAATCACCAAGTTTCTTACCTGTTTGAGGGTGGGAAGTCGAAGTTGATGACTGGGAACGAAAGTCACCTTTGGTCACCTATGGTTTAATGATGGATCTAGTGCTATGATTGCAAGCTAATCTAGCATTACTGTTACCAACATTATAGGCAATTGTGATAATTTTGTATACAATTGATGGGATTATTAGATGTCATTACATATGTATATTTTATTTTATAACTGCCATTCTTTGAAAGGTAATTTATTCAAATAATTTGCAAACAACTTGTTACCATGTATTATTTCTATTTTATAATAACTTTGTTTTTATGGATCACATAGAGAGTTATTTTCCAAAATAGTTACCAAAGTTAAAGAAAAATCTAATTTGCAAGCTAATATTTCTATTTCTATAAAACAGACAACAAAGGAAAGATCAATGTCTTTGTTATTGTTACGTTATTTGAAGATTTCTCTTCTATTGCCATTGATTCCACCAATTTTCTAGATTTAATGGTAAAATTTCATCACCACATGTAAGAGGACCTATTCAAAAATCTATTGTGGGTTGACATAGATATGGGATTTTTGTGGACCTTTAGAATGTTATTCATGGAGATCCAAAGTAACTTTTCTGCCAATCTTCAGCTTTATGCTATTTTTTGCAAGGTTGTCATTTTTTGCCTAAAATTATTGGGCTAATACTGATACCAATAACCAATATTGTGCAGATCTGATAGTTCTTTGAAGAACCTGAATTGTCCTCCTTAAATAATGTATGTAACCAATTGACTTCAATATTTTTTCTGTGAAAAAGAAAGTTATGTATTTAGATGTTACTTCACAAAATCTCAGTGTATGAATATTATATACTTATTTTCATAAAAATGGCCGAATGACAGAATTTTGCATTAAATTGCAGGTTATTTAAAGATATATCAAATCTGTAATTTTACTGGTACACCAATATGCCTATATCAGCCAATACCAAAAGGTACTGGTTATTCTGGCCCATTCCTAAATGAATATTAATATTCTATTGCAATTATAACTCATCAATCTGCCCGAGTTTTGATTTCAAGTATACAAAGAATTACATACTGTTACATGCCTGAATTGCCCGAACCCAATGATCAACATACGGAGAATTAGTTGGCAGCGCAACAGAAAGGTGGAAAGTAAATTGATTGATGAAATTAGAGGAGACAGAAAGTGGTTATATTAAACAAAACAAATGAAAGATAATGAGTACAGATTAAACCATTGTAAATATAGGATAAGAAATATAAAATAATATAGGAATTATAATAATTAATGAAATACTCATGAATTAGACATACAGGAGAGTAAGGAAGTCGAGATGTCGATTCGAATCCATGCCTTTTATCTCTGGTGAGGAGGAATGCCTCGTTAGGTTTTTGGTTGTTTCCCCTTGGTGGCACTATATTGATCTTTGTCACCCCAAAGCACTAGGGTTGCGCTAGCTGACTTTAGTCGCACTGGGCCATAGGTAGCGCTCTTACATTAGCGATCCTGGGTTGTCCCTTTGGTTGTTATTGAGGTGGTGCTATATCCAGATTTGTCGCCCCAAAATACATCTGAGTTTTGTTAGCCAAATTCAGGCTTCAGGCCAAAGAAAAGCGGGAAACGCTCGGGGATAAGAGCTCTAAAGAAGAATAGAAGAAATATTTAATCGAGCTATAGAAGAATAGAAGAGATAGTTGATCCTTCTATAGAAGAAATAGATGATCTTTCTACATAAGAATAGTAGAAATATTTAACCATTGTACAGAAGAATAGAAGAAATGGATGATTCTTCTATAGAAGAAAAGAAGAAATAATGATCTTTCTACATAAGAATAGTAGAAATATTTAACCATTGTACAGAAGAATACAAGAAGTAAATGATCCTTCTATAGAAGAAAAGAAGAAATAGATGATCCTTTCTACAGAAGAATGGAAGAAATATTTAATCCTGTCATAGAAGAATAGAAAAAGAAGTTAACCTTTCCCAAAGAAGAAGAAGTTGACCACTCCATAGAAGGAAGAAGAAGAAGCCAACCTTTTTTCCTAGAAGAAGAATATAATTTTGTATTGAGAATTTAAGCATATAATATTTGTAATTGTGAAGATTTCAGAATATATATTCTCATCCTTATGTCCATTGGCATATATCTCTGCTTTCTGATTTACATTCCAAAGACCCATAACCCTCAAGATAAGCCATAGTATACAGTGTGCACCCAAGATACAAGGGACGTAGCATAAGTGGCTCTCACAACATGGGGCATCATGAAGGCACGTAGCATAAGTAGATATAAATAGAAGAATCGAGGATGAGGCTTCGAAACTCAGAGATGAAAATAAACAAAGAAATTATAGTATGGAAATAAAACTTGTCAAAAATAAATCTAGAAGTAGCAGCTTCTAGAATAGATGAAAATGAAAGCAAGATAGAGGAAGGGAAGGTTCTGATAGAAGATAGAAGGGAAAGGTTAACTTCCTCTTCTATGACAGGATTAAATATTTCTACTATTCTTATGTAGAAAGTATTATCTATTTCTTCTTTTCTTTTATAGAAGGATCATCTATTTTTTCTTCTGTACAATGGTTAAATATTTCTACTATTCTTATGTAGAAAGATAATCTATTTCTTATTTTCTTCTATAGAAGGATCATCTATCTCTTCTATTCTTCTATAGCTTGATTAAATATTTCTTCTATTCTTCTGTAGAGCACTTTTCCCTGAGCGTTTCCCCCTTTTCTTCAGCCTGAATTTGGCTAACAAAACTCAGATGTATTTTGGGGCGACAAATCTGGATATAGCACCACCTCAATAACAACCAAAGGGACAACACAGGATTGCTAATGTAAGAGTGCTACCATCCCTACAGATTTCCTTTAGGTCCATCTCAATGTTGGTCTTGGCCTTCCTACAGGTCTCTTACCATCAGGTTTCCCAACAAGAATCCTGTGAACTCTTCTTTCCTCTCCCATTCATGTCACATGGCCTGCCTACCTAAGTCGTCTTGATTTAATCATTTTAATAATATCTGGACATGAATACAAATTATGTAACCTTCTCCACTCACCTGTCTCCTCATCCCTTTTAGGTCTAAATATTTTCCTAAGGATCTTATTTTCAAATACTCTCAATTTATGTTTCTCTTCCAATGTAAGGGACTAAGTTTCGCATCCATATAATACTACAGGCAAAATTACTGTTTTGTATATTTTAACTTTTAGTTTCTTAGATATTAAACGAGAAGACAAAAGTTTATGAAGAGAGAAGTAACATGCATTTCCTGAATTTAGCCTGCTTTTTATTTCTTCTTTAATATCATTATTATTTGTTAGTATTACTCCTAAGTACTTGAATTTGGAAACTGGTTCAAACGAGTTGTTATCAATAATTAAATTTTGATTATTACCTAACACGGTTCGGCCTGTAAGCATATATATTTAGTTTTCTCTTTGTTAACTTCCAAACCTATCTCTTTAGCTGCTTTGAAAAATACTTTAGCATTATTCTTAATTGTATTTACATCATTCCCTAGTAAGTCTAGATCATCTGCATATGCTAACAACTGAGTCACATCGTTTAATTTTAGTCCTTCATTAGATTCTTTTACCTTCCTAACAGCAAAATTAAAGAGCAATGGAGATAATGCATCTCCTTGTTTTAACCTATCATAAATTGTAAATTTGTCAGAGACATTAATACTCACACAAATCTTACTTTGTTTCATTGCTGCATAGTTTTATCCAGTAGCGGCGATTAAGGGGGGTCAGTTGCCCCCCACTTCTTGCCACTTTTTCCCCTGCACTATGCTAAACCTTATCTACAAAGGGAAATATACTGTCTTTCCCCTCCCAGTTTTGGCACCTTGCTTCCCTGGTTTTGGAACCCAATCACCACCACTGGTTTTATCATATTAACAAGCTTCTTAGGTATTCCAAACTCGACTAATATATAATATAATTTATCTCTCTTAACCAAATCGTATACGTTTTGATTATGTTCTCACTTTTTCTCAAGTGTCTGTGTGATGTGAAAAATTTGATATACAGTTGATCTGTTATGCTTAAATCCACATTGATAATCACCTATAATCTCATTAGCATATGGAGTTAGTCTTGTTAAAAGAATGTTAGATAATATTTTATATGATGTTGAGAGTAGAGAAATTCCATGGGAATTATTGCAGTTCATTTTATCACCTTTTTTAAACCTTTTTTTTCCACTGTTGAAGGATTTCTTATTTATTCCATATTAAACAAATTAATTTTCGAATTTGGCATATTAACGAATTTGGCATATTAACGAATTCCATATTTAATTATCTCAGCTGGTATTAAATCAGTGCTAAGTGCTTTGTTGTTCTTTAGCCTTTTAATAGCATCTTTAACTTCAGTCAAGTTAGGTTCTGGAACTAAGGTTCTGCTGTGTGTATTTCATTTACTTTCGATTTATGTCCTACATGAACATTTAAAAGGTCATTAAAGTAGTTCTTCCATCTATTTAAAATATCGCTTGGATCAGCCAAAAATTCACCGTTTTTATCTTTTATGAAGTTTACTTTAGGTTCCCATCCCTTTCTAAATTAATTTATCCTTTTATACGTTTAAATATGATATTTTTATTTTTGCTGTTTGTTTCAATTTCGCTAATTTTACTTTTCAAGTAATCTCTTTTTTTTTTATTTCAAAACGTTTGGTTAACTTCTTACTTTATTCTATTATAATTGTTTAAATTTGTATCATCAGAATTATTTAACCACTTAAGACTAGCCTGATTTCTCATTTCTATTAGATTATAACATTCATTATCAAAGCACGGTTAACTTTTTGTTGGTTTATGGTATCCTATACTTTCTTTAGCTGCTGATTCTATTGCATTGCATATATGCTCCCAATTGTTATTTAAGTCTGTTTCATCTATACGTGCATTAAGTCATAAGTCATGGCAACTATTTTTTTCTTGCGAACGGGGGACAACAATAAATATCTTAAGATATACGTTTGAAAGTGTATGGATTGTACTTTTGAAAGAAGCCACAAGATGGTGTATGTGAACAAGGGTGGGGTAATAAGCATGCACTCAAATTCAGTCGGTGAGTGACCATGTTTGAAAATGGAGGTCATGAAGTTTGTACATTAAAATAGCAGTTCTCTGTGGCAGAAATGCACGGGAATGCCATACAGAGCTACGGGAAGCACTGGGTGTGCATGCCATGCCCTATCGAACAGTGGATAACCTGGGTGAATACTTTGAAGGTTGTTAAACAGTGTAGTCTTGTGTACTTGTTGTCTATGCCATAATAAAACACTGTTGTCCAATGTCCTGTGTTCTGCATCTTTCCTACTAGAGTCTCCTGCATCCAGACTTCATCTGGTGGCTTCTTTCGAAGAATCATTCCATACACTTTCAAACGTATATCCTAGATTTTTCGTGTTGTCCCCTGTTCGTGAGTAAGAAAATAGTTGCCATGAATTATGACTTAACCCTCGTATTTTCATCATCATTTAAATCCAGTAAAACATCAAATCTATTTGACAGTTTAATTTGGTAATCTTTCTTAATTCTTTCATCAGCAAATTTTCCTGTATTAAATTTTATAACTTGTAGATTTTGTTGCTTATGATTTATCACTGCGAGTCTTTCTCTTAATTTAGCAATTACTAAATAATGGTCACCGGCATAGTCAGCACCTCTATGTGTAAGAACGTCAATTATACTAGTATGCCTTCTCTTATCAATGAGAATATGATCTATCTGATTATGAGTTTTACCATCTGGAGAAGACCAGGTATATTTATGGATATCTTTATGTTTAAAAGTGGTACTTTTCACAATTAAATTCTTTGAGGTTGTGAAAGTAATTAATCTTATACTATTATCATTACTTAATTCATGAAGACTTTCTTTACCAATAGTGGGTTTTAATGTCTCTTCTTTACCAATCTGTGCATTACAGTCACCTAACAGAATTTTCATACCATGCTGGGAAGATTTATGAAAGGTCTTTTCTCACTGTGCATAAAAATTATCTTTAGTAATCATCTTTATCTTTCGTTGGTGCATGAATGTTTATTAAAATAATTTTTCGCTACGCACCTTGTAAAACTGCATATGTATCCTATCATTAATAAATTCTTGTTTTAAGGGTCAAGATAATTCTATTATTTATGAAGAAGCCTGTTCTAAAATTATGATTTTCAGTACCACCATAAAAAAATGTATAATTTTTAGTTTTACAATTCCCTTCTCCTGGCCACCTAACTTTCTGGACAGCTACTACATCTAATTTATACTTAACTATCTCATATTAACTGTACACTGAATTACCCCAGGCCAGTAAAGGCTCAGACTATTCCAGATGCCTATTTTAATATCCTTATTCCTAATGTACGAGCTATTGTTAGTCCAAAATCCGAATGGGAGACTATTTTATATCCAGAATATTTTACCTTGGGAACATCTGTGGCCTCATATTGCTGATTCTTGACATATCTTTTTTTTTACAGTGCAGAGTTGTCAGCTCTACGCCAAACCCCCAATATGAATGGAGGACCGCACCTATCGTTGGTCAGCGGATCCCTCCTGTGCAAGTATACACAATCAAAATAAATGTGCAAAATCTATATAATGTCGCAATGCAATTAAGATTCTGTATATGATATTGTTGTCTTTGAAATTATTTCAGGCTGCACAGGAGAAATGTCTGCACATTCCATTAACCAATTAGCTACATGGATGATTGAAAATCCAACAATTGACTCCAGATCAAGTGAGGATGGTGAAGATGAAGCCCAAAACATAGCAGCTGGAGCCTTGTTGCTTGCAAGATCTGAGGTAAGTTAATTGTTCTACAAATTAATTTTGAGATGACACACAGAATGAGACTGCTCCAACTAGGGTGTGGTGACTGAAGAACGATACATGAGCTTAGTCATATAGTGTGTTTCAACTCATCCTAGTACTGTGAATATTGACATATTGCTCCACCCAGTCTGTACACATTGATGTTTAATATAAACTTACTGTAAAGTTAGTGAAAATTTGAACCTCATCCAGTGATTCAAGCTGAATCTTTGGCATTCTTTGGCACTGCACTACCAAGTCAATCTCTGGCCTTGCTCCAAACTTCACTACTATGTCAAATCCAAGTGTTCTGCAGGATCAAATTACCTGTGGCTATCTGTAGATGAGAGAGATATTTCACACTGAATTATATATGTTAGAATAGCTCATTGCTCAAGTTGTCTCATGTCTAAGAATTGGCAGCTGGAGTCATCTTGCATTTGAGTGATTGATTCATCCATTTAGACATGAGGCTACTCTACATTAGCAGGATTCTCACTGACCTTGAAATCATGGATAAGTTGTGCCTATAAAGGTAATGGAAAAGTCAGAATCACACAAAAATCTTAAAAAGTGTGAAGTACTAAATATTAGGGATGCAACAACAGTACTCTATCAGTAGGGACATTGAATTTTCGTGATGCACGAAAATGCAAAATGTGAAGAAACATTGCAATTTCTAACATTCAGCAAATAACTACATCACCAATGATGAAATATGTGCGAGTTCTATTTGCGAAGTAACGCAAAATGTGTGCTTTTCCACGAAATAAACGCCTTTTCGTGAAATAGCTGCGAAATATCATCGAATTAAGTAGGAAACACGCAAAAACCGGCAATCGAGGCCATGTGTTTACACTGTCCATTTGTAACGAAACAGTTGTCTAAAATAACCTACTATTAGCAGTTGTAAAAAAACAATATCTTCGATCACATCGGAAAAAGATGAAAATTGTGATTTCTTATGCACATAGTCTTCCCTCGAAAACTTCACTAATTGCCGTGCTTGTCAAGCTGCATTTCTTTTTTTCTCTTAATCTCTTCACAGCTGCCAGTTATATTCAGTTTGCTAGTTATAGCAACGATTTTGGATTAGTCTGTCTGGGACAAGTAAGATAAGATAAGAAAAACTTGGAGAATGAATCACCCTCCCGCGAAGCCAAAACGTAAGCAAACATGCCCTCTCAGTTCCACGCCTTTTCGGCCAGCTGCATAGCAACTGAACAGACATAAACAACAGGCAACATGGCGCCGGTGTGGTGACTGACAAGTCCACGCAAATCCATCGGAAGTCAATGCAAACAACTTTTTTAGGAATCACAATTGTTGCGACTTTCAGGGGAATGTGTGAAAGGGGTGAAAACAAATATAAACCACAGTTTTAAGTCTTGCTGTGCACGAAGTAAAATAAATCGATTAAAAAAAGGATAATTGCAGTTGTAATCTGAATACACCCTCCCCCCTTCGTAAATAACCCATGGAGTACCAAGACCAGACACTTTTCAACTTTTTCGTTGTCTGATGCATAGTCAGATCGAGACCCATCGTCTCAGTTTACGGTTTTCGCGATCGGAGTCAGATAAAAACGTCGAGATTTTAGATATCCCACAGGGAATCGAACCTGGGACCAGGACCACTCAATCTCTAAAAAAAAATTGCGCCACTTTGCTCGGTACGCAAATCATTACTCGGGCAACAAGTAACGATGTTACTACCGTGTGACTGTAGGCACGTACTAGATTTCTGGCAAAATCGTGCTACTTTCAGTTAAACGTCTCTCGCACAACAAATACCAACATTATCGCTCTTGTGACAGTGGGTGACTACTCTTATCTACGCGTAACTTAATTTTTAAAAAGTTAGTTGCGGCTCCCGTGTGACGATAGGGGCACACTTTATCTTTGCTAGAACTGCGCCACATTGCTCGGTAAAAAATGAAAAAAAAGTTTATTGCATGACATGCCGATTTTACGACTACCGTGTGATGGTACATGCGCATCACGTCAGTTCGTTAGGTAATGCAAAACACTTCACTAGGGCTGTGCGGGACAGAATTTTTTGGGTCGGGTGGGAAATTTTGTAGATACCGACATTCAGGCCGGGAAAAATTTGCAATTTCCTGACTTTGTCGGGAAATTCTCGGGACAGGAAATGTTCGAAATTTCCCGAAGCTCTGAAAATCTTGAATTCTACACATCGTTTTCACTTTAAGTGATTGTTTTTGCTTTTCTGGAATAAAAACTAACGATTTCCGATAAGTTCCAGAAACTTAACAATGCAGAAAATGTCAAGAATTAATGACTTTTTAAAATGACCTTTAGGTATTTCCCAACTCCTCGGGATCATGAAAAGTTTCCCGAAGTCTGGATCGGGACGGGAAATTTTTTCCCGATCCCAGTCCCGACTTTTTGGGATCCCGCACACCCCTACACTTCACGCACGACAAAAAGTGGCATGTCAAAGAGGGAGTTGATAGATTTCGTAACCCCCCCCCCCCTGTTTGGCCCAATATTAAAGAAAAAAGGAAGAATGCTGAAAGCAGGATAAGATGGCAAAATGAGGGCGAATTACTAAAGAAAAGTATACGGAATCCCTGCTTTCGAAAATCTTCAGCGCACCACTGACGACATATACCTATCTTACAACTTCCATGTGAGGTAGGTGCTCGTCGATCCTCGACAAAATCGCGCAACTCTCAAAACGTTTAATGCACTACAAACAGTCACGTGCGCAAGGGAAGAATTTCGTAACACGCACCTTTGCCCCGGTATTCCTAAAAAGGGAACCACAACTATTTACCTTACAGCTTCAGTGACAGTAGGTGCATGTTGATCCTCGCTGAAATCACGCCACTTCGTTCGGTAACAAAACTTTTATCTTGCGACAAATGCCAGTTATGGCTTCCAAGTGACAGCAGATGCACACTTGATGTCCGTCAGAACTGCCTCACTTTATTCGG
Source organism: Lepisma saccharinum (assembly GCF_977018435.1). Taxonomy (NCBI): domain Eukaryota; kingdom Metazoa; phylum Arthropoda; class Insecta; order Zygentoma; family Lepismatidae; genus Lepisma; species Lepisma saccharinum. The sequence continues at coordinate 34,521,338 of NC_139231.1, forward strand.
TGACGTAAAATGTTTCTCGCATGGGTAGCTACTAGTGTATCCAGACGATATATCGTTATATTGAAAAAAAATATCGACCAGGCAATATCAACTAGATGATATATCATCATGATATTTTGGCAATATATATTGTGGAGATGATATATCGCCGATATCATGATACGAAAAAATACAATTTCGTCTATGACGATATTTTCTTGATATGTAGCAATATCAAATTTCCGATATCGTCCATCCCTAGTAACTAGCGATGTTACAGCTCCTGTCTGGCTATAAGTGCACATTCTATTTCCCCTCAGGTCTTTGCCATTTTCCTCGATGGTGCAAAATGTTCCCAAATAAGGTGAAAAGTCGTGGGAAACTTATTTGCATGTGGTTTCATGTAGCTTTTGGTATTATTTCATATCACACGCACCATACTTTCCTTTTGCACATAATTTTGGAAGGCATGCACATTACACATCTGGAAATGTGGTAGCCGTGCGCACAAAACACAAGTGGTGGATTTTCATTGTATTTTTAGTTTTTAAAGCACAAAATGTGTTTATATTCACAAAAGTGTTCATAATTGTGATATTTCGTGATTTCAAATGGATGAAAATGCATTCACAACATGCCACTGCACATACATCAACACTATTTTTTTGTTGTTTTGCTGCAATTAACATTTTTTGGTGTTGTCATATTAAAAAGAATGTCCCTATCCATAAGTATGAGCGAACAACAGACTTAGGCGGCAAGTGATACGAGACGCATGCCACTTGAGTTTGAGCCAATCAACAACAATGTTTCACGCCATAGTAGTATGATAGCCTGCACCAGGCCTGAACTGATTGGTAATATCCTCATGCGACAAGGGTCCCTTCATTATAAAACAAAACAGACCAAGGAGACAGCAAAACAGACCAAGGAGACACCATGCACCATATTGAGAAACACATGCAACTTGCCATGTCACTTCGGTTTAAAATGTTGCATTTATTTATGAAGGTTTGTTTTTAAGAGACATGTCACCTGTCGCTTGAGTCTGAAATCCAACCAAATGAGTGTTCGCCATTTTCTGAATAGATTCATTGTTAGACTTGAGAATATATAACATATTTACAATAATATTGTCTTCAAAAATTCAATAAGGCACAAGCAGATGCTGATCACAAAACTTAATTTACAGGTTGTTTTTTTTTGTATTCTCTCAGGATTCAAATTTTTTTTTCACCGCTGGTATATACAGCCGATCTAACATTTTTTTTACCGCTCTTCTCAGTTTTTATTTACCATAAATTTGTGTCCCTATCTATCAGTATTGACTGTTAGTGGCACATCCATGTATCATTTTATCAGTAATTACAAATAATTTTTACTGTTATGATATGTCCTAGATTTGTAAAGTTAATGAGTAAATATGCAGTTTATTTTTCAATGCAAAACCCATTGCTACGATCTTGTTACGTACATTAATTATGGAGGTTAATGAACCATTTCTGTTCTTAGAAGGACATTTTATATCTTATCAGTAGAATAGTGTACGAGGGTCACTATTTATATTTTGAGCCTTGGCAACACTGATTGAAGTTATGCGCGATTTGACGTTTGCACGGAATCATCTGGCATTATTGACCATAACGTACTTCAATTGTTTTGTCAATAGCTTCATTTGTGTTGTTTATGTTGCCTTGGAGATTGCGCGACAACAATAAAATGGAATTAACTCGTGAACATTTTCGTGCGATGATTTTTTAAGATTTTTGACATAGATTATCAAGGCAAGAGTGCATCGATCAACTTACTTCCACATTTGGCGATGAAGCCCCATCCTTTGCCACTGTGAAACGCTGGTATAACGAATTTAATCGTGGCTGCCATTCGCTCACTGACGAGATTCGCGAAGGTCGTCCAAAATCAGTTGTTGTTCAAGAAAACATTGATGCTGTGCAAAACCTAATACTGCAAGATTGTCATGTGACATACTGTGAGATTGAGGCAACCATAGGCATTAGTTCCACCAGCATATATAAAATATTACATGATCATTTAGCTGTGAGAAAGGTATGTTCTCGTTGGATCCCACACAATTTGACAAAAACTCAAAAAGACGCTCGCGTCAATTGGTGCAAACAAATGCTCAATAAATACAATCGTGGTGCTTCAAAAGACATATATAAGATTGTAACAGGTGACGAATCATGTATATATGCATATGAGCCGGAACGTAAACAGCAGTCGACTGTATGGGTGTTTCAAGATGAACCCAATCCAACAAAAGTTGTTCGCGCTCGAAGCACATCGAAACAAATGGTCGCCTGTTTTTTTTTTTCAGGAAAACTGGTCATGTGGCAACTGTGCCTTTAGAGGAACGTAGAACGGTCAACTCTGAATGGTACACAACAATTTGTTTGTCAGAGGTCTTCGGTCAAATACGGAAAACAAACAAACGCCGTGGGATCATTCTTCATCAAGACAATGCCAGCTGTCACACATCTCGTCTAACAACCGACTTTATGAACAGTCAAAAATTCGAATTGATGGGTCATCCGCCGTATAGTCCTGATTTGGCACCCAATGACTTCTTCTTGTTTCCGAATGTCAAGAATAAATTGCGTGGACAACGATTTTCGTCGGCGGAAGACGCCGTTAATGCGTTCAAAAATCATATTATGGAGGTGTCTCAAGAAGATTGGAAAAACTGCTTTGACAAATGGTTCGAACGAATGCAAAAGTGTATTGACCATAAAGGAGAATACTTCGAAAAACAATAAAGCAGTTTTCAATGCCAAATTCCTGTTTTTTCATTGTTAGGCTCAAAATATAAATAGTGACCCTCATACATCGATTTTAGTAAATTTTCTCTCTTTATTTTACCGTTATCAACACAAATGTTCCTAAGTGAAAGGACATACTTTACAATATGGTGTTGCTTTTAACTGGAACCAAATTTCATGGTTTCATTCAAAAAACAAACTAAACAACATTAAAGTTAGATAAAAACTTGCAGAATGGTCTGGAAATTTATTTGGAAAACCCTGGGAGACCAAGAAATGTTAAAAAATTGGTTTTGGCAAACTCTGGTTAGGATCTCAGATTACTTCTAGATTTATAAATTTCATTTATATCTGAGCTTGTTTCATTACATCATGATAATCTACCAGAGTTTTGTTTTCTACATGGGACAGGTTAATTGGTACTTGCAGCTGAACCAGTACTGGGGTAGATGTATCATGTCAACCAAATGTCAGTGGAATGATATCACAAAGTATCGGTTGGAGTTTATTTATCAATACTAACAGATACTTTTCCAGCATTTTCATCTTTTGCAGGCTAAATGCAACTGCCATGCAACACTTCTCTGGGGTCTAATTATCTTGAAAATTATGCAGAATTCGAAGTTTTCATTTATTTTGTACCAATATTGTGCGAAAAAGTGGATTTTGTTATTACATAACATGTAATACATAAAATTCTGTTGTGATTCTTGAATATTATAAATCAAAACTCTTGGTAAATTGATGCATAGAATCGGAGTAGTATACTTGCACACGATAAATCAATATTTTGATCAACTTTTAATTGTTCAGCTTTGAATAAGTGTCCATATTGACTCAGGTCATCCCTGATTTATATAACAGTCATTTTTATACAAAATACAAACTGTTTATTTTGTGACAACACGTCAGCAATGTTGCAGAAATATGAATATTAAAATTCAGAATGTAGTGGAAAATAGTCTACATTGTACTGAATGATGTGTACATATAATAATATTTTCTTATGTGTAATTTTATTTTCCCAGTTGCCTTCTGTTCACTCTCGTCATTCTCCTGATCACAATTCTGGACTTGGTACAGAGACCCACTTTTTCCGGAGGAGTAATTTATGCAGGATAGCGTCAGATATTCGGCATTATCTTAGTGAAAGATCAGGTAAATTTTATTAATGTATAAAAGGTTAGGAGTACATGACTTTTGCATTGTTAATGACAAAAAGTTCACAAGAATAGAGAGGGGTTTGGACAGGGTCATAATTGTTATAAATGGTGTCTATCTCTGATATCAAGGAGTCCTTTGCTTGAGTCTGACCCTTTACACCACCTGATCATTCTAACATACAAGGTACATTCAATAAATAACTGGAAATATTTTTTTTTACAGAATCTATTATTCGAATGGAATACAACACAGGATAATTATTCAACGTAGTCCCCCTCAAGTTCAATGCACCTGCACCAGCGCTCCACAAGCCTCCCAATTCCACGTGCAAAGAATTCTTTTGGGCATGTGCGTAACCAGTCATGCACTGCTGCCTGGACTTCCTCATCATCCTCGAACCTTGAGCCACTAAGAGCGTCTTTAAGTAGGCCAAAAATGTGATAATCTGAAGGTGCCAGATCCGGGGAATACAGGGGGTGGGGTAAGCAGAGGAACTTTAGGTCATTGATGGTAGCTAATGTGACTCGAGCAGTGTGTGGTCTCGCGTTGTCATGCAGTAACAGGACGCCACTGGACACCAGACCACGTCACTTCTTCAAAATTACTGGTTTCAAATTTTCACGCATAAGGTTTGCGTATGTCACACTGTTTACATTTTGACCTTTAGGCATGTAATGTTCAAGAATTGTTCCCTTATGATCCCAAAACAAAGTCATCATGACCTTACCAGCACTTCTTTCAGCTCGCACCTTCTTGGGTCTTGGTGATGAAGAATGTCGCCACTCCATTGTAGCCCGCTTTCGTTCAAGTTTGTAAAAATGTACCCAACTTTCATCTCCCCTGACAATACGGTGATGAAATGCCTCCCCTTCAGCCTCGTGCTGTCGCAAAAGCTCCCCGCACACATCCATTTGCCTCTCTTTCATTTCTGGTGTCAAATGTTTTGGAACCCACCTCGCACACACTTTCTTGAACATCAGTACATCATGAACAATATGGTGGGCTGATCCGACACTAACGTTAATCTTTGATGCAATCTCACTCACCATAATATGTCTGTTTTCCCGTATCAACTCGTCAACTCTCGCAATGTTGTTCTCCGTGACTGCAGAGACAGAGCATCCTGGACGTGGCGAATCTTGAACACTTGTTACACCCTGGTTGAACTTCTCTGCCCACTCGTACACTTGTGTTCGACTCAAACAGCTTTCACCATATTGCACTGCCATCCGATGGTGAATTTCGATTGGTTTCAACCCTTCAGCTAACAGAAATCTAATGACACTTCGCTGCTCCAAGTTGGTGCAAACCTGCAAGGGTGCCGCCATGTTGTTTTGTGCTGATTCCCAGCACCCCGTTCGCGAGGCAGGCGTGCCAGGCCCATCTGTTAATAGTTCTAGGATGCCACCACAAAATAACAAAGGAACACCAAACATGGTCGTATTTTCGATTTTTTATACAACTTTTCCGGTTATATATTGAATGTACCTTATATGTTCAGTAACTTCCTTAACCCTCTTAATACTGAGTATAAGTTGGTTATAATGATCTTCTGTAGGCATATACTTGAGTCAGGATTAAGGCCGTACTAAAGGCAATTTTGTGGTAATTTTTCGATAACAGATGGCAGCACCATTTGCCATGGCAACCGAGGGCCATGTTGCCAGATCTCTGCGTAATCAAGGTAGATACATACAGGTTGGTTGATTAGCGTACGCCTTGATGGGATATGACGTCACGTTGGTTAGCAGATTTTATTGAAAAATCTAAGTAGATGTGGAGCAATGTAATTGTTTATCATGAGATTTTAGTTGTATGTTCTTATTAAAAAAAAACAATTTATCAGCATTGAAAGATAGTAATAGTCGTAATAATAATATAAAATCCCTTGTATTGTATTATGTATTTCTTTTAATATTTTGAAAGCAGAAGAGAACATACAAAGATAACTGTAGTTAATTCAAACACGAAATGCATAAAGTAAGGAGGGTAATTGAAATAATTGAAAACATTTTGCAATTACGTTTGAAGCGAATGCTGCATTGACTGTAGAATTCACTTTATATGACAGTACTTGAACACATTTATATCTTTTATCGGTGACGTTGCCAGATTTTCTTCATAAATTTGCAGAATTTCAGTGTACATTTTGTAAATATTTATAAATATTAGCACTCTCTAACGATCCTCAATCTTTTATCCTTGAAGAATAAACATGGAATTCTGTACCCTTATTTGTTACCGAGTTTTAATATCGCGATTTTGAAAGAAAAATGTCAGAAGAATCCTGGATACACAATAGAAGACATATTTGTTATTTTTATAATAGTTAAATATTAAATACAGTTTTGTAGCGCATCTAATTTATTTGCATGTCTTGTCACCACACAATGTCCTGTTTCATAGTTCTTTACGGATTTGGTCTATTCTGGTTTTCAGTTCTGCAGCTGATGCAGAATCTTTGAAAGTATCAGTAACATTTTCAAGTAACAGTAACTGTAAACTACTTACGTTATGAAATTAGTAATTGTAACTCAGTTATTTTTCCACCTAACTAGTAAGTTGTACAATTACTTTACTGCATGGAAAGAAATAATATCTTGAACCAAATGTTCTCAAAGAATGGGTAAATTGACAATTATTAAAGCCAGCCCCCGTGGCAGAGAGGTTAGCACTCGCACTACGATGCCAGGGGTCCCAGGTTCGAATCCTGGCCTAGGCATGGATGTTTGTGAGTATTCATTCATAAATTTCATCACATCATCACTCATCCCCATCTTTGTAAATTAGCCAAAAGTGGCACAAAAAGCGAAGTAATATAAAGCAAATCAATCAATTGATAATTATTAAAATCTTGAGACCATGAGAACAATTTTGTATTTTTTTCGTCAAGAGCCAGGATGTATCCCAAGTTTATTTGTATTAGAACACTTACCATATAAGACTACATACATAATCTCTAACAATCCTCATGGACACACAGCAATTTTATAGTTCAACAAAAATTCTAAAAAATATTTCGTTTGCTCAACAAAATAAAATTAAATGTTAATCGTCATTGCTTTGTAACAGAAGTTTACTCAATGTTTGTACATGAAATGTAAGAAATAAGTTATAATTTCATGAAACTTAATGCTAAGCATTTGGTGCTCATCGGTGGTGAAAAGGACATCGTGCTTGCAACTTATGTTCTGAACAACGTCTTACAAGATGAAACAAATCTAGAGTAAAGTAACTGTAATAATAACTACGTTAGGTACTTTTTAAAGAACAGTAATAACAGTAATTATAAGTGAATTACTTTCTCAAGTGGTTAACTCGGAGTTACTTTTAAAGAGTAACTATTCAAACACTGCTGATATATCATCGAGTTCAGCAACATATTGGTACAAATTGCGAGGAAAGTTGAGCCTCTTCCTTGGCAAAGTGGTAACGTAATCGCCTTGTAATAGGAGTCCCAGGTTTGATAGACGATGGGCGTACAGTGATCCTCAATAAAATGGGACAACTAGATCCTGAAAGTCTCTCTTCTCTGCAATGCATCTTGTGTTGTCTAAATCTACGGCAATGAGTGAATTTTAATAGCAAATTTTCAATGACAAGTTCTGTCACTGCCATTGAATTAGGCAACACACATAATGCATTGCAGGGATGTGGATGTTTCAGGATATAGGTGTCCCATTTTCATTGCCGCTGACTCTACATACACAGTCCCAATTAGCCTTTCTGTGTATAAAGTAGACTTAAAAAACTTATTTCGAGGGAAGATACAATACAATAATAAATACCATTAGCATAGAAGTCCAATAGCTTACAAATCATTGTTTACAGGGACTACTAAAACTAGATTTTCGAGATATAAAAATTCAGATTTACATTCTTTCAATGCATATTTATTATTTTTGTTTATCATATCCTGCAAAACATTATTGCGTTCTCTGAGAGCAGTGTTGGCGATTGGGTTCCAAAATCGGGAGGGGACAAGGACACTTTAATTTCCCTTGGTAGATATGATTTTGTATAGTATTGGGGCAAAAATGGGGGCCATCTTCCCCTCCCCCTAATTGCCGTCACTGTCTGAGAGATATGCTTTTTGCAAATCATCATCGCATTCAGGAAGCAATGAATGTCCTAAGATTTTGGGAAAATACCTCTCAAAATTTCAACTTGCAAGAATATCAATGAATGTGTGCCAATGCTTGACAGACCATACAAGTAAGTCACACCCCTCGCATTGTTTTTTTTTTCCTCGTGTTTTCCCTAATATACAATTTACAATTGATGACCACTTGCTATCAGATATTATTAAGGCTTGAAACATCATTTCTTGAACATATTTTGGACTCTTGATTTCTAGTAGATCATCACCATTCAATCAAGTGTCTGCGCTAGCAAGCAAAAATGTATGTACCCTTCCATATAAAGTTCAAACAGTCCACTTTGTTGATTTATATTCTGCAGAAGCTTATACACCAACTGCCATTGTCGGTCAAACCTATTGTCCTTTTGTACAAATTTCAAGAGTGCTCCTTACTCTTGGTAGAAGACACTTCGATTAGATTCTCAAATGCTCATCTGCAAAAGGAACAAATAAAAATAGTGTTAACATCGTATATGAGACTATGAACTTACAAAACATGTTTAAAAAATATTGATATTACATTGTTACAACCTTAGACAAGTTGAGTTAATAATGGGAAAGTAATGGATCTAATCGGCACTATAATGCTTAACGATATTGTCGTGTTATTAAAGGGCTATTTGGTTCACGATATGAGCTCACTTCAGTGATCTAACTTTATAATGAATGTTAAATATGATGAACCTAAAACAGAAATTTGCAAAATAATTGTTAGAAATATTTTCTTAGTAGAGTGATGTTTGCAACGCTATATGGAATGAGGTTCCTCCAGGTTTGAATCCTGGTTTCATGTATGTATTTATATCATTATCTTTGTTCCAATCATCCATTTTATCAAATCATTATTCATCCTCATTGTCCCAAGGAGCAGAAGTTGGAGGTAAAATAACAGAAATGCATTATGAAATGGAAATTCAGTTCCTACTATATTTTTATTTGAATTATTATAGTAGACCAGCCAAGAAGCAAAAAAGTTTTAAAAAAACTTTTACCTGCATGGAATGTTAATAATAAGTATCCATGCTAAATCAATCACTCATGGGTCTGACAAAAAAACTAGGGTGGATGCCACCAAAAATTTCGACCTTATAGGTCATTTCAAGGTCATAATCTGAACATAAAAGGTCAAATTTCAAACTCATCCAAGTATGTTCATGTAATATATCAAATGAAAGGTATGGACGAGACAAACTGTTTGGTGATATTTTTAGGTCAGAATATCGATGTCGGAAGTACTCTTGTGGGGTAAAGTTAATCACGTTAAATTTGTATACACGAGAGTCCTACATAGTGGACCATCCAAGATGCAAAAAAAGCATTTTGAAAACATTTAACTGTATGGAATGATAATATCGGACATCCATGCAAAATCAATCAGTCATAGGTCTGAGAGAAAAACTAGTCAAGCTTCATACTCACTGGAATTCAAAGTAAACTATTTAGTACAAACGGCTAACTGAAATTCAATATAATATTGAACCAAATATAAGTAGCATAATCAGGACAAATTATGATTTCTATGAAGCTGTGTCATCCACAATTAAATTTTTGCCCTTGTACTTGCAAGTATGGGAACTAGTATTTTCATTAATCTATACCATTACTAATTTGTAAATTCTCAGTAAACATACAGACTTGTGTTCGATAGATGGTATGACTTTAGTCTCATAACTGTTAGGATGTACTTTTACGATGTACTTTTACACTTTAAATATATACAGCATCAAGGTATTGGACGAAATGCACTCTCATTATGAGCCATCCTAAATTATAAAAGGACAAGAAAACAGAAGAGCTTCATACAGTTTACAGAACCGGTTTTCTGACGTGTTTCTCTAAAGGAAGATAACAGAACTGTGTCTGAAACTTGCAAACATTCAGGGATCTCACATTACATCTATTCGAATCAAACCTAACTTAGCCTGACCTACTTAATACATATGAATATTTGTGAGCTGCTTCAAAAATAAAAATTGAAAAACTCTTGCAGAAAACAGGTCAGAAAGTACTTGTTTCAACCATGTACAAGGGCAAAGTAAAAAACGTGTAAACAAACTACCGATTTGTAATAAGCATTCCAATGTTGTACATGTGAATAGCACGAGTTTCCTAGGTTTGGTAATTAACTTACAGGAATGAAAATAGAACATTTTATGCAATACTGATTTAATGATATCAGATATAATCTATAGTAAGCTACATATATTTTATGCTATAGTAATGATCTCACAACGGTAGTTATTAGGGTTATGCCTAACTTAAAATATAACATCCTATTCTGATTTTACATTTACAAAGAATTATCAACTTCGTTTGGAAGTAAAAAAGTCATGCAGTGTTTAAGAAATTGATAGGTTCAAGCGATATTCTCACCGAAATTACATCAGAAGATATTTCTTCAACATGTTTATAAATTATACATTTTGCCTATATTTCAAACATTTTGCTTTTGATGGATAATATTAAGCAACAAGCAATTAAATATTAAGACTTACCTTCGAGCTTGTTCAACTTTTTAACATCCTCCGTGGTATATTTGTTCCCTTGTTCTTGTATATGTATGGGATTCGATATCCTCTGGTAGCTTGATTTGATTTTCACTCTTTCAAGAACTTGAATTGATCATATCGTTAGACAACACGGAATGAAATGTTGGCAACAGTGTATGCTAAAATCTGCACCACGACGAAACGCCACTTCAAAAATTTTAATGATAACCACTACTTTCTGAAGGAACTTAATGTTTTCCTTTTTTCACATAGTATTTCAGATACTTGCGGGAAGAGAATGTGATCGTTGTTTCACCACGAAATCTTCCATACTAGTCATAAAAGAAAAAAATGCACTGGTTGTAACAAAACTACCACTTCAGCACCATCTGTAGGCAGCAGTTTGAACATGGCGGAGACCTTATATTTTCTGTTATTTACTTAAACCCCTTCAATCGCAACAAAATTATAAGGTTCACATGTTCTAGTGAATAAAACAATCTTTTATATCGGTAAATTTCTTCCTTACCGAATCTATATTAGTTGTACGGTTATCCAAATAAATTTGGGTCTATGCTTTAGCATGGCTTTAGAACCCCCTTAAGAGGGTTCCACAGACTTGATGCTATGGAACAAAGAAAAATTGTGTACTTACTTTTTCCTTGTCCCTTGTATTTATTACTCCTTTCTCTGCTGATATCTTTTTTCTGTTTTGACCTTCTTTTCTGTTTTTAGCAACTGTTGCTTCATGCTTTCATCTGTATGTGATCATTTTTATTTGTTTTTGTGATTTTTTCTTTATTTGCATATTTTCTCTCTCTCTATCTCTCTCTCTCTCTCTCTCTCATATTCCTTCCTTCCTTCTCTCCTCCTTTCTTTCATTCCTTCCTTCTCTCCTCCTTTCTTCTGTTCTTCCCTTCCTTCTTTTGTTCATTGTGTGTGTATTTAAACAATGGCATCAAATTGTATTGAAATAATTCTCATATATTTCTGAAATGTACTGTGCACTTGTTTTGCAATATGTTGGTAATGAAGAAAACAAATCTTCACAGCACTCTTTAGCATGTAGTTGTACATGTCCTCATTATGATGCTATTTTTCACCATCAAATGTCTCTATAGCTGAGATGGTAAAGAAATATCTAAAGTATTGATTAAAAATTGGCCTGTTGAAGATCCACATAATGGTTTGCAAAAACTTGAAATGTGTCACTTTCTCATGTAACTTGTAGGGCAAGATCAAATTGTTATTACTTGGGTGGGTTTTTGAAGTTTAAGCACAGTGTAATCATCTGTGTATATGGCACTTTTACTTAATTTTCAGTCAATGAATGGCAAAGTGTGAGACTTAAATAGTGCAATGTAAAAGAAATACACAAAGAAATCTGTTTTTCATGTATTAACATTAGTACTATTAATTCAAACATATTTTGGAAGATGAGAGGTAGGGTGTTCAGATTCTTCACTAAATGTTTATTTAATATTGAGACTATGACGTATTTTTGTTATTAGTACCAGAAAATTTTATATTAGTACTTTATTGATTCCTAATATGATTCATAGAATACCTTGTGAGTACTGGCAAATTGTACATTAGTCCATCTCTATTTAATTTATTTTCTTTTAGTGGACACCAGTGTTCTTAAGAGAGCCACTCTGAAAGGATAGCATTAACATAAAAAAAGAAGTTATTGTACTTAATCTCTCACTCTGACTTTCAGGGAATACACTTTGAGAACTGACACTTCTGCAAACTTAAGTATTCTGATGGAACCTAAAATGACCTCCCTCATAGCATGGTGATAAACATTTTCACCTTGAAATCTGCTGGGTCTCAGGATTGGCTCCACCATTTCACTGGTTCAGATTCTACATCAAACTGTAGATCCAGTTCCAATTACCCTATCTGGGGATAAAATGGAACATATTTATGTGTATTTATCGATGCTGTTGGCGCATTTGTACATGTTACATTTTTATGTAATATTTAGTTCACTCAAATCTTTCAGGCCTTGAACGGGAACGAGATCATTGTAGGGAAAGGCAGCATGTGAGAGGAGAAGCGCAACCAATGTATGGTGTGAGATTGGATGATGAAGGACTGGAGTCAGACGGACACGATGACAATGGATTTGGAGGTGGTGGTGGAGTGACAGCAGGATTGGTATGTCTTGTTTTTTAAAATATTTAAAAGTTTTTAAGTGGCATATCTGCACAATAGATTACTTTTCATTTTTTTTAAAAAAAATGAACTCTTCTGACAAAGCCCATTTAATTAAATATATAATACAAAATTATTAATATTTTATATATATACAGTGGCGGCCGGCAGCAACTATGATGGGTAGTGCCAACGTGATCAAGAAATCTAAAAAAAAAAAAACCTCCACAATGTCGCCCCTCCCACCCCCTCCTT